>NW_028225116.1:140000-275000 GCF_056783735.1 Eptatretus burgeri | reverse complement strand
TGAGAGTGGGAGCTGAAACCCGAATCCGATTCATGTTCCTCCTGATCACTCCATCTTTACTCGTTGCTTGTTCAGATTGCTTCTGATGATTCCAATGTAGGATTTGGTTTTCCATCTGATAACATACACACAAGGTCCAATGGTGTCATGGTTAACACTGGACTTTGAATACAGTGATCTGAGTTCAAATCTCGGTGGGACCTCATGTTTTATTTTGGAGGTTGGTCAAAGGAAACGGAGAGGACAAGGCAGCAATCGGTGAAACTGCGGTTTTATTCGGAGGGGGATCGATTGTAAATCAGAAGAGGTGGTGTGAACATCGTGAGGGCCACATGTGGAATATTGTGTGCAATTTTGGTCGCCACAACTCAGGAAGGACATGCAGTCGCTGCCATCAAGAGGGTTCAGCGCAGGGTTACTGGATTGATTCCGGGCCGAGCGAGACTCAGCTATGAGAGAAGAATGGGATTGAAGAGAGTGTGGGAGGAGTAGGAGGATATTCGGACCATACCCTGTACATGTCCAATGGGATGGAAGTTCAGCTGGAGGACCCGTCTGCCAGCATTGATGACAAGAAAGGTCCAATGGGATGATTCCAAGCACACGATCCCTCCCAATGATGAGATCAGTGTTTTGGGGAATCTGTCTGCCTGCCTGCACCACTGGATTCGATCATTCTGCCAAATGGCACAATTGGTAAATTGCTCTCCACCTCCTCTCTTGACACTCGCACATCAATCATTGAAGGACATTCCCTTTTCTTGCACACCATCACAGCCACGTTCCCAGCTCTACCAGTGAGGTTGTTTGTTTTTTTTCTTTCCATGGGGGGCAGGGGGGGTTGAGGTGGGTGGATGCACCTTTATCCCAGATCCGGTTGATAAAAAACTACAAAACTTATGGAACCAATTGCCTGAATCACAGCACTTGGGTGCCATTCGGTCCTGCACAGCGTCCTCACTGATGACCACCAATGAGTGCAGCCTGCAAACAGTGGGCACAAAAGCACACAGAAAGCACTTTGCGCATTCAATGGAACCAATAACTGGAGGTCAGGTCAGAGAATAGAGTTCTGGAACACTGGAGAGGGGCGGGACCACCCAAAAGGCGGAGCCATTCACCGGCAGTGGGCGTCCAATGGCAAGTCCAATAACGTCCCGGAAGGCGAGTACCTGGGGAGATAAGAGCCGCGGCCATGCATGCGCGAGTTTAGTTGGAGGTCTGGTTGCTTCTTCTCGGAAACCTGCTCTCTGATTCGTTGTCGACACGGATGGTTCGAGAGACGATTGCCTGTCCTCATCGCCATTTCCAGCCAGGTACGCGTCGTACTAGACACAACACCAGATTGCTCATCCTAAAATCCCTGCTTGCCCCTTCATTAATGCTTTGATTCTGATATTTTGATCAAGGTAGTTATTGGTCACGTGACGAGCAGGCACGACACAGCGAATCCCCTCCTGGGCATCTACAATGGCTTTGTCGTGCTTTTTAATATTTTCACCATTTGAGGTTTTTTCCCTCCTTGACAAAAATCCCACCAGGACTGGTGACTTCCAACAGTATCTATTATGGTTCAAAGCAATTTGGGTCAGAGAGTTTCCATGGTACAAAGCGTTGCATCTGTGGACCGGAAAGGGGTCACCTCCCCCATGGGGTGGTTTTATTCCGTAAAGGATGACAAAGGAAATGGAGTGAAGTGTCAAGTACGGCACAACCATCACCGATGAGCATTTGAGCCTTCATCACTCACATCACTGAGGCAACTCTACTCAGTCGGGGTGCTTTCGGTTTATTAGCATCCTGGTGTGGCGGTGTTACGTGCAACAAGGTCTTTCGTGACCTGGAGGGAAAAGCCACCAATTTTACAACAACATTCAAGTGCAGGCAGCAAGGGGGGGATGAGGGAAGGGTCAACATGGACAGCATCTGCTCCTCCAATCCACCTCTCCACCACTGCTGCTCGAAACCACCAAATCTATTCCTTCCACCACTCTCTCTGGCTCTTGTTCTGGCATCTAGAGAGAAGAAGAAGATGCATTTCTAAAGTTAGATCGTACAGTCTCGTTATTGCAAGCGCACACCAGCTTGTTCGCCAAACATCTAGAGACAGCTACATCATTTTATTTGACCATTCATAAGGAGATCTTCCCTCCCTCTCCCCCCAATCCGCAAACCCTCTCCCAATTTACCTTAATAAAATGTTCACCCGATTATTTAATATAGTTTAAGACACCTGATGGTGTTGAGGTCATGACTGGTCCGACGGTAATACTTTGTGCCAACATCTGCTCCCTTTTCTCTCTCGGCCCTCCGTTGCTCCTCCAGGACGGACACGTCCTTCCACGAACCCCCTTCTGGGTTCGATCCCAAAAATCCATTCCTATATTCCTCTTTTCCCCCATTTCGGGAAATGTCTTCCAGACGAAGTTCTATCCTACTCGTCCCTTCAGGTCCTCAATCAAGTGGTGTCGCGACATCTCATCCCCCATCCCTACAGATGATCTTTCCTTCCTCCATTGAGCCCCTTAGACTCTTACTTGCAGATTACTGTGTTAGCGCGCTCTCTCTCTCTCTCTCTCTCTCTCTCTCTCTCTCTCTCTCTCTCTCTCTCTCTCTCTCTCTCTCTCTCTCTCTCTCTCTCTCTCTCTCTCTCTCTCTCTCTCTCTCTCTCTCTCTCTTTCTCTCTCTTCTGTTGTTGTTAGCTCATTCCCTTGATTGTTATATTAACCAGTGGCCCCATTGTCACTACCTTCTGTCACCTCGCTCTTCTATGAGCCTCGATTTTGTCAACAAAATTACCCGCCAAAAACAAAAGAAAACACTGATACGGATGAAACGCCATCATGAACTTGGCCTGGGTTGCCAGAGAACCAGGAAGCAAGAAACGCCCGTTCACAACATCCCGTACCTCACTCAGAATGTCTTCGATCAACGTGAAGAACGCGTCGCTGATGTTGATATTTAAAATGGCGCTCGTCTCAAACAACTCCATATTGTGTCCCATCGCAGCCTGAGCACAGAACACAATTCAATAAGTACATAGATCACTTCCGTGCTGAGTACCAATGCCGGTGGAACACAGCGGCGCCAGCTTTCAAAATGAGATGTGACGAGGACACATCAATGGAGGTTCCTCCTGGCCACGTGGGCATGAACGAACTACCTTCTGTCACCTCGCTCTTCTGTGAGCCTCGATTTTGTCAACAAAATGCGCGCCACAAAACAAAACACCGATATGGATGAAACGGTACCTCTGTGGTACGGATGAAGTACATCAGCATGCGGGGTGACACAAACAAGACCTCCATTTTGTATAATCAGAATCCCGGTTGGCACGGCATTCCCACAAGCCATTTACGACCATTGAGGATTAAAGAGAAGACCGAAACACCACATCTCAATAAACGTAGGTCAAACATCCTCAGGGATACAGAACAGTCAGGTGCAGTACCTGTTCTCCCCTCTCCTTGGACACAACTCGCCCCTTCTCCAAGTCGCACTTGTTTCCAATTAGCACGAGCTTCACGTCCCTCTTGACGTACTGGCGTATGGCAAATACAACAAGCAGGAAAAAGACGAGACTTTATGGGAATTCACATGATACGAGTCTTCAGTATACCCAGGTGTACCTGGCCAGCGAGAAATATGACTGTGCACCTGGAAAAGATTGTGTCAAAAGCAAACACTCCCCCTCCAAAAAAAACAAAATGGACACTTTGAAAAGAGCACGACGTTGCTGAAAATGAAAGCACGGAATTGGTGTCAGCGCCTATCGAAAAGGGAGGACAAAGAAACTTAGGTACAGGAGAAGACCATTTGGCGCATCACACCCATGTCATATCCACACTCCAGCACTCTGACCTGTTAATGAGAGTTCAACAGCTAATTCCGCACAAGCCATTTGGCTACACGGGTACCCAATGGCCTAATACTTTTAAAGTTTGATCCAAATATATATATATATATATATATATATATATATATATATATATATATATATATATATATATATATATATATATATATATATATATATATATATACAATTGACCCCTCCCACACTCCTTCAGCAAAGAAGTTGCATGAAGCAACCGAAGAAAACCAACACAAGGTAAGCGCTATGCTGTTTCGAACCCTTCACAGAGTTCCTCAACAACTATAAAGACGTTCACACATTGTACACACATGGGAATCCCAATGCTGCACACCCCCTCAGCTACTGGACCGGTTCCGTCGCTTATTGGCGAATCATCAGCGATAGTGCAGACAGCGATGCACACCAATGAGGCTCCCAAGCATGTACCACGTGCAAACGTCAAAAGCAGTCAATATATATTAAAAAAAAGAAAGACCCACCCACATCTCTCACCTGTGAATGGAGGGAATCGCCAATCAGCTCTCATCTAATTAAACTAAACCCAGGTGGCTCGGATTATATAAACAATTGACCCCTCCCACAATACTCCTCCAGCCGAAGAAGCTGCATAAAGCAACCCAACAAGCAAAAAGGGGGCCCCGTTCCCACCCCACTCCAAGCGGTGCCAATGAAACCCGCGAAGGAGCACGAAGTCGGGGCACCGCCGCGCAGCCACATTTTCGGCTCATCACAAGGACGCGGGTAGGACCCCCCCGGTCTCGCGGGCCTGACCGCTCCTTCAGGTCCCGCACACACATTGGCCTATGGGCCCGTCTGCCCCCTTGCCTATGAGGGTGGCTTCTTTCCTTTGCTTTTGAGTAAATGTGTGTCGGCGCCAGTCTGGTGAAGTAAAACTGTTTAAGTGTTGCCGTGTGTCGGTCTTAGTCGGTAGTGTCTCTGCGTCATTGTTTCTTTTGTTGCATTTGATATATGTGCATTCTGTTTGGCTGTATATGTGTGCTCTCCGTGTGCCGCGGAATAAATGTGCATTATGTTGAACTATTTTCCCGTTTCGCTTCGTCTTTTCTTCAATTGAATCTCCATCTTGCTTCACGTAACGGGTTCGTCGTGGGCTTAATACGCCCGATAATTAATCGGAACCGTCGAGGCCGACGATAACACCGCTCGGTTATCCCGATAGCACGGAACGGATCACTTAAGCCGCCCGTGTCCGTTGTCGACCTGCGGCGAGGTGCGATCGCCGGGTCTACCATTCGCGTGGGTACTTAGGTAGGTCGAGTTTGGCGAACAACCCCATCCCACGCGGGTGGCCGATTGGCACGATCGTGGTGAGGCCGAAAGGCCCATCCGTGACTAGCTCCCGGCGTTAGTCCGAGAGGGTCACGACAGAATTGTCCGTCCGGTGGGCGACGTGCCGCGATTCGAGTCACGTGGCCGTTCGCATGCCGGCGGGCGCGAATTCGCAACAATATATAAATACAGTGGGGAGAACAAGTATTTGATACACTGCCGATTTTGCAGGTTTTCCCACTTACAAAGCACGTTGAGGTCTGTAATTTTTTTTTTAACAGAGGTTCACTTTAACTGTGAAATACGGAATCTAAAATAAAAATCTTGAAAATCACATTGTATGATTTTTAAAGAATTAATTTGTATTTTATTGCATGAAATAAGTATTTGAAACATCAGACAAAACAGAATTTAATATTTGGTACAGAAACCTTTGTTTGCAATTACAGAGATCAGACCTTTCCTGCAGTTCTTAACCAGGTTTGCACAAACAGCAGCAGGAATTTTGGCCCACTCCTCCATGCAGATCTTCTTCAGATCCTTCAGGTTTCGGGGATGTCGCTGGGTAACACAGACTTTCAGCTCCCTCCAAAGATTTTCTATTGGGTTCAGCTCTGTAGACTGGCGAGGCAACTCCAGGACCTTGAGATGCTTCTTACGGAGCCACTCCTTAGTTGCCCTGGCTGTGTGTTTCGGGTCGTTATCATGATGGAAGACCAGACACGTCCCATCTTCAATGCTCTTGTAAAGGGAAGGAGGTTGTTGGCCAAGATCTCGTGATACATGGCCCCATCCATCCTCCCCTCAATACGGTGCAGTCGTCCTGTCCCCTTTGAAGAAAAGCATCCCCAAATAATGATGTTTCCACCTCCATGCTTCACGGTTGGGATGGTGTTCTTGGGGTTGTACTCATCCTTCTTCTTCCTCCAAACACGGCGAGTGGAGTTTAAACGAAAAAGCTCTATTTTGGTCTCATCAGACCACATGACCTTCTCCCATTCCTCCTGTGGATCATCCAGATGGTCATTGGCAAACTTCAGACAGGCCTGGACATGCGCTGGCTCGAGCAGAGGGACCTTACGTGCGCTGCAGGATTTTAATCCATGACTGCGTAGTGTGTTACTGATGGTTTATTTTGATACTGTGGTCCCAGCTCTCTTCAGGTCATTGACCAGGTCCTGCCGTGTAGTTCTGGGCTGATCCCTCACCTTTCTCATGATAATTGAGGCTCCACGAGGTGAGATTTTGCATGGAGCCCCAGACCGAGGGAGATTGACTATTATCTTGAACTTCTTTCATTTTCTAATAATTGCGCCAACAGTTGTTGCCTTCTCACCAAGCTGCTTGCCTATTGTCCTGGAGCCCATCCCAGCCTTGTGCAAGTCTACAATTTTGTCCCTGATGTCCTTCAACAGCTCTCTTGTCTTGCCCATTGTGGAGAGTTTGGAGTCTGATTGAATGTGGACAGCTGTTTTTTATGCAGATAACGAGATCAAACAGGTGCAGTGAATACAGGTAATTAGTGGAGAATGGGAGGGCTTCTTAAAGACAAAACAAACAGGTCTGTGAGAGCCGGAATTCTTACTGGTTAGTAGGTGATCAAATACTTATTTCATGCAATAAAATGCAAATTAATTATTTTAAAATCATACAATGTGATTTTCAGGATTTTTGTTTTAGATTCCGTCTTTCACAGTTGAAGTGTACCGTTGATAAAAATTACAGACCTCTTCGTGCTTTGTAAGTGGGAAAGCCTGCAAAATCGGCAGTGTATCAAATACTTGTTCTCCCGTGTGTGTGTGTGTGTGTGTGTGTGTGTGTGTGTGTGTGTGTGTGTGTGTGTGTGTATATATATATATATATATATATATATATATATATATATATATATATATATATATATATATATATACATATACATATATATTTGTACATTTATATTATATATATGTATTGTTACGTTTTTGAGGATAGATGGAGGAATCCCATTGTGAAGATTGGATTGTGTGGTAGAGCATGGTCCGTGGATGAGTCGGAGACATCTCAATGTAATTGAAGTCGGGAAAACTGTGAGCTTAACATTGTTTACGTGTCACCACACAGGGGTGGTGTTGTGTTAAGTCGGTCGGCTCTAAGGCTAGTTTCTCCCAACATGTGATTTCCCCCTGTGACCTTTTGCGACATTTTTACATTTACAAGAGCAGCCAGAACGAACAATTCACCACAACAACAACCAGCAGACTAAACCCTGCCTCCCAAGAAATGTAACCGGCAGGCCACGCTCCTGGGGCTGATGTTTGGTCAGGGTGAAGTAACGGAGAGAAGGTTCGAGAGAGGGAGGACTGTTGAAAGAGAACAGTCGACCCTCTTGTCTCTTCTGGGCACGACGAGAGAGCTGCCAGATTCTCACTGTGTTGCTGGTGTTGAAATAAGATGCTAGCCGTTGTCGGTTTGGCAGGACCGACAAGAAAGCCAAGACTCGGCTGACGGTCTCTCCTGTTCGTCCCTTCGCTGCCAGCCTCGGCAGTCGCCTTGTTGTATAATCAAGGAGAAAGGCGGTGCCATTTGGTGTGTGTGGACCTGGAACTTTGAGGGAGCGGAGTGTCAATCTCGATCGTGAGAAGAAACTATGGCAGTTTGTGGACTCCTGGCATTGAAGATCATCCGCACTAATTACCGCATGGACGTGGCCGCGGAGAGACTTAGTGCCATTTTGGTGCGTTTTCCCGCACGGTGGCTCCGTGGTTCGACGACACCAGGCTCCTCAAGGTCATCTCTGGATGCAAAGCTGAGTGCCGGCATAAAGGGGGGATTTTCTTTTATTTTTATCTTTCCCCTAGTCTGTTTTTGTGACTGAGTGGAGACATCTCAAATTAGGATTTAGTTTGCCTCACACTTTGATTTATTTTCATTATCACCCTTTATTTATTTTTATTAAATCATTATTTTTTTATGAAGGGGCAGGGAATACGAGGTATACAAGATGGACGAGGTATACAGGCACCAACACTCTCAGACACACACTCAGACAAAGTAAACCCAATTGTGAAAGGGACTTTTGCAGGGAGGGAGTTGAGGTTACAGTTTCTCAGTACCTGAGCATTTCGGGGGAGGGATGCTCCGTGGGTGGCACCAAATAATGGTTGAGTTGTTCGGCCACAACCGTAGGTGTGGAGATCGTGTCTGCAGGAGGCGCATGAGTGGAGCATAGCAGAGTCCAAAGGGGGCGAGAGATGAGCAGCAGACAGGACCAGGCAAGAGGCCGTTCGTCGAGGTCATGAGGTCGGAGATAAGGAACAGAAAGCGGGGCCAGACAGGAGGCTTGGTCGAGAAGCAAGGGGGCGGTTAGACGTCGTATCGGCGGAGACAAGTAGCAGGAACAATCTCACAACTACTCCAAACCCCTTTCAATTTCTTCACTCTACAATTCTCTCCCAATTCTCATCTGCAATTTTCCTTCCAACCAACCCAACTACCTTCGCAACCACTTCAACCAACCAACTTCGACCACTCTCTGAGGATTGGTCCATACTTTATAAAGCCCGGAGTTCGGGGAGGAGCCATTTTGAAACCGACGTCATCGTCCAATCCGAGCATCCCGATTGGACCGGCCCTTCACGTGGTCCGCCTTTCTGGGCTGGGTTTCAGCCAGACTCCGGTATTGTCCGCCCACGCCTTGCATGTCTGGCCTTTGGCAAGTGGATGTGGCGCAGCTACAGCGTTTGTCCAGCCGAACGTCGGGATTTTGACTCAGAAAGCGAGAGTCCTGGTAGACGGTGGTACGCTGTGGCCAGCGAAACGAGGGTAGCAAGTGAGATGAAGGCACCGGGGATCGTAAAAGGAGGGAATAAAATATAAGGGGAAAATGATTTTATGACCTAACTGATAGCCCATCACAACACACTCCCTAGACAAAAGGTGGGGACCTAACTATACGTATATTAATGGAATAACTGACTCAGGACAACTGTATGTTGTACCGTAACAATATATATATATATATATATATATATATATATATATATATATATATATATATATATATATATTGTTATAGAATTCCCGCCCGCCGGCGTGCGAACGACCGCATCGAACCAATAGCGATCGCTTCGCCCACCGAATGGACAATCCAGTTATGACTTTCTGGAACAACGCCAGAAACCAGTCACGGGTGGGTTTTTAATCCCACCACAACCTTGTCCGCACTCTACCCGCGCTACAGGGTCCGATCGCCAAATCTTCGATTTACCTAATTATTAGCGCAGGTAGGTTACTGAGAGATTGTACCTCAACGGGACCGCTTGGAAACGAGCCGCTGAAGCAGCTCGCTTCGTTTTAGGATAACCGAGCGGAGTATTATCGCGCAGTCCCATTGGACCCGATCACTTTACCAGCTATTTAAAAACCAACTATATTCCGAGTGCAAGATGGGGCAGTTCAATGAGGGAATGGACGCAACGAACAGGTTTACATTCACACAAGGACATTTATTATAATAAAGCAAGTATGCAATAAAACAAGGCAAAACACGGATGCAATTATACAAGCAACAAAAGCACGACAAAAGAACTACAACCGTCTACTTATTATGTACAGTCACTTGCACTTAACAGTAGTTCCTACTTATTAGACGGGCCCACGGACACACGCACACACACACACACACACACCCAAGAAATGACGGCGTAATGACGGAAATGACGGTGGCAGAGGCCTTTAATAACGAGCTCCAGCTCGGAGGACAGGTGAGCTGAAACCCAGAACCTATCTCGAACCTCTCCAACTCGTGTAGTCTTCAAGTTGTTCGGACCTGGGCTCCAGCGAGAGCGAGCTGGACCCAATCGTTGCGAGCTGCGATCCTTCCCGAGCTCCCGCGAATCCTCCCGCGCTTCTCAACACGTGCTGGTGAGACGAGGCGCCGATCCTTCCCGTCGATGCGCCGATCCTTCCCGTTGATGCGTCACTTCCCCGAGGAACCACCTCCCGCGCTTCTCAACACGTGCTGGTGAGACGAGGCGCCGATCCTTCCCGTCGATGCGTCGCTTTCCCGAGGAACCACCTCCAAGAAGAGGTCGATGAGTCGCACCAAGCCGGGAACCAAAATGGAGAACAAAGAGCTCCACGAACCAAGAAGAAGAAGCCACCACTCGCAGCTCGAGCCGAGCGACTAGCTTAACTTTCTTTAAAACAGGGCAGCTTGAAGCAAAAAGCTCTCCCGAGCCAAGCAGAAGCCGAAGCTCATGGAACCACAAAGCAAAAAGCCTCCAAAAAGCCTTCTCCCGAGCCAGGCCTCAGCCGAAGCTCACTGAGCCAGCCGAAGAAAAAAGCTTCCGAAGGCCTCAACCCTAACCCAAGCCAAACAGGACCCGAAGGTCTGTTGAACGGCTACTCTCTACTCCCTTCTCCAACTCTGTCCACAAACCAAAGAAAAGATCTCTTCTTATCCTTCTCCCGCCCTTCCCCCCGCTCCCGGCGTGACTCATGCCCTCGTGCTCCATCCCCCGCTCAGCCACGGGTGGGAGGGAGTTGTTGATATCACGAGTCATGGGACGGCAGGGTGGTTCTTCCTCTTCGCAGAAGAGGGGGAGGGATGTCTCCATTGTTCGTTCCCTAACTATTAAATCGATCCACAGCGCATCTAATCGATTTCTGAACATTTAAACAATGAAAGGTGAACTATCTAGGGAACAAGCACTTATCGACATAGCTGACTAAAAGAACCTGAATGTTGTGTGCAATCGAATTCCCAAATTCGTAACAAAATATATATATATATATATATATATATATATATATATATATATATATATATATATATATATATATATATTTATTTATTTTTGGGGGGGCAAATGCTGGGTTGAGGACAAGGTGAGCTCAATGAGAAACAAGTACTGCAGAAAAGTAAAATAACTCGGTGCATGAAGGGCCACGAGAGAAAGCTCATGCTGTGCAGGAAGGAAGGACAGAGCCAAAAAGTAATAATTAAATAAAGCACCCTTGGACTCTGAACTGTCCATTGCAATGATTCATTAAATGAGTCCAAAATTCCAATAAAAGATCCTTTTGTGCATCACATGACCTGTATTCTTTGGGAGTATTTAAAATGACATGTCTGTAAACTAAGAGAAGTTGTATGAAGCCAGATGATGAGGATGAAGCGGATGAGATCCGCAGTCCCTCGGGGCCACCTTGCCAGTTCTGGAGTTGTGAGCAGGTGCATTGTCCTGAAAGAGAAGCCTTTTTCATTGGATCATCTTGTCTGCACTTGTGCAGGAGTACATCAAGTTAGTCTCCTTTGATGGTGAGTTATAGAGATGTGTTATTGAGATTTTCCTTGTCAGGCCGAGCCCTTCACGCATCGTGACAATGAAACCCGCGATCGCAGACCGCACATGCGCACACTCCGACGAGGTGCCTGGCACCTTCGTGAGACGAGACATTAAACAAGTCCCAGAGTCTTACATTCTCCCAACAATGACTGACCTTGTGAATGAATCGAAGCCATTTGCTGATTGCCTCAAAACTTCTGTTGTTGGTGACGTCATACACAATCATCATGCCCGTGACTCCGTGGAAGAAAGAGACATTGAAGTAGTCTTGCCAGAGGTTATCCCTACCACACAAATAAATCACAACATAGATCATTAGCAGAGGCCACTCCTCCACACACAAGGTAATGTGCAAGCCTCACAACAAAGGGCATGGAACCTCAACCAGTATATTGAGCAAAGTCGGAGACACGTGATCTCTCCAGATGTTCAGATTTCCAGGCAACCAGTAAGTACAGGTGTTTCAACAAAATAGAGAACGTTAGCCTCGTCAACTTACAACTACATGGAAGCATGGTGGTGGATGATTACCCATATGGGCCTGCAAAGCAGCCAACAACATTCTACAAGATAATGCTGGCACTCCGACTGCAAACAGGTCCAGGTCGATTCTGGTCCATCAGGCCATTCTTTCAGATGGATACAAGGGCTCATTATTTTGCAATTCATCTTCCATCACAACCCCGAAAACACGATGAAGGGGCCTCTTGAAACGAGGGATGCTCAAGGTTCCCTCACAGCAAAATGGTTTGTGTTGAGATAAGAACGTGTTGGAGGCCTGAAAGGTTGACCGACAAGGCCGACAGAGGACCCTCGATTGATTCCAAGATTGAAGGCTCCAAGTTATAACTAAGATGAGGAAGAACAGGGCTCTACCTCGTGGATAAGCCATTACGTAGGCAAAAGATAGCAGGTCGATGTCCTCTCTGGTTTTTACCACTTCTGCTCGGATCTACCTCCCTCTGCTCTCTGACTCCTCGGACCCTCCCAAGCAAGTCCATGAGTACGTGTGCGTTCTTCCAGTAACCTCCTCCTGGTTACATTCCCAAAAATCGACACTCACCACACACCTGCACTATTCGTTCTTCTTTTCTCCAGTCTGTGGAACAATCTTCCTGAGAGGGTTCAATCCCACACTAACGTCTTCGGCTTCAAACGCAGGTGGTGCACATCAACACCTCCAGCCCTACTCGTGATCTTTTCTACCCCCATTAACCCTAACTAAGCCAAAACACTTACATCTTCCTGTTTCATCCCCTCCTCTTTCTCTTCTTTTGCTGATCCTTCATTCCCTTGCTTATTGGGTACACCTGTTACTCCTCAGTCCCAGTTGTACACTGACAAAAAGAGGAGCCGAGGGCACAAATCCAAGTAAAAGAAAGAGCTTTTCAACATAACTGAGGTAGTGGATGGAAGGACAGGTGATCACTCATCAAGAGATTTAGATTAATAGTTAGTAGGTCAGGTGTTACCTTCATCCAGGAGGTTGGATACCATGGATCAAGGTGTTAGCATGTCCGCAAGCTTCAACGTTCCACACTGCTCGGTCCAGGCCACCGCTTTATAATGGCCATGCAGGTGATTCTTGGTCTACCTCTCTCGTCTCATCCTCCAAGGGTTCACAGTCATGACAGTTTGTAAGATTGGTACCTAGGCGTTTCCCCAGTGAGACGGATACAAGTGGCTGCGATGAAAGAGCGGGTAGGAGTCCGCATGGCAGACCTGGAACAGAGTATTCATTGATGCAGAGATTCAGTTCAGGGATGGAGCGGAATTGCCTTGTCTCCATCTTCGCTCTCTGTATTTCAAATCAGCAATTCCTTTCACAACATCTCTTCCTGTTAAGATCCCTGCACGAAGTCAGGACAAATCAACATCTCACCTCTCACACTGATACTCACCAGATCTCTAACTTTATCCTCTTTCCACCAATCTCCACCATCACCACCCTGCAACCAACACCTACGGAAAGGGAAAGGAGAACCATTGTCACGGGAATCTTACAAACCACATCGTCCAATAATACTCACAATCACGGCTTGTATAGCAAACGTTGCATACCCAGCAAGATGAAACATCAGATACCCAGCAAGATTAAACATTATATACCCAGCAAGATGAAACATCAGATACCCAACAAGATTAAACATTACATTCCCAGCAAGATTAAACTTTACGTACCCAGCACAATTAAACATTACATTTCCAGCAAGATTAAACATTACATACCCAGCAAGATTAAACATTACATACCCAGCAAGATTAAACATTACATACCCAGCAAGATTAAACATTACATACTCAGTAAGATTAAACATTACATACTCAGTAAGATTAAACAGTGCATACCCAGCAAGATTAAAAATTACATTCCCAGCAAGATTAAACTTTACGTACCCAGCACGATTAAACATTACATACTCAGTAAGTTTAAACAGTGCATACCCATCAAGATTAAAAATTACATTCCCAGCAAGATTAAACATTACATTTCCAGCAAGATTAAACATTACATACCCAGCAAGATTAAACATTACATACTCAGTAAGATTAAACAGTGCATACCCAGCAAGATTAAAAATTACATTCCCAGCAAGATTAAACTTTACACACCCAGCAAGATGAAAAATTACATTCCCAGCAAGATTAAACTTTACGTACCCAGCACGATTAAACATTACATACTCAGTAGGATTAAACAGTGCATACCCAGCAAGATTAAAAATTACATTCCCAGCAACATTAAACATTACGTACCCAGCACGATTAAACATTACATTTCCAGCAAGATTAAACATTACATACCCAGCAAGATTAAACATTACATACTCAGTAAGATTAAACAGTGCATACCCAGCAAGATTAAAAATTACATTCCCAGCAAGATTAAACTTTACACACCCAGCAAGATTAAAAATTACATTCCCAGCAACATTAAACATTACGTACCCAGCACGATTAAACATTGCACACCCAGCAAAATGAAGCATTACATACCCATCAAGATTAAAAATTACATTCCCAGCAAGATTAAACATTACATACCCAGCAAGATTAAACATTGCATACCCAGCAAAATTAAACATTACATACCCAGCAAGATTAAACATTACATACCCAGCAAGATTAAACATTACATACCCACCAGCATTAAACATTGCATTCCCAGCAAGATAAAACATTACATTGCCAGCAATATTAAACATTACATTCCCAGCAAGATTAAACATTACATACCCAGCAAGATTAAACATTACAAACCCAGCAAGATTAAACAGTGCATACCCAGCAATATTAAACATTACAAACCAAGCAAGATTAAACAGTGCATACCCAGCAAGATGAAACATTACATACCCAGCAAGATTAAACATTACATACCCCGCAAGATTAAACATTACAAACCCAGCAAGATTAAACATTACAAACCCACCAACATTAAACATTGCATTCCCAGCAAGATAAAACATTACATTGCCAGCAATATTAAACATTACATTCCCAGCAAGATTAAACATTACATACCCAGCAAGATTAAACATTACAAACCCAGCAAGATTAAACAGTGCATACCCAGCAAGATTAAACATTACAAACCCAGCAAGATTAAACAGTGCATACCCAGCAAGATTAAACATTACATACCCAGCAAGATTAAACATGACATTCCGAGCAAGATTAAACATTACATTCCCAGTAAGATTTAACATCACATACCCAGCAAGATGAAACATTACATACCCAGCAAGATTAAACATTGCCTACCCAGCAATATTAAACATTACAAACCCAGCAAGATTAAACAGTGCATACCCAGCAAGATTAAACATGACATACCCAGCAAGATTAAACATTACATACCCAGCACGATTAAACATTACATACCCAGCAAGATTAAACATTACATACCCAGCACGATTAAACATTACATACCCAGCAAGATTAAAAATTACATTCCCAGCAAGATTAAACATGACATACTCAGCAAGATTAAAAATTACATACCCAGCAAGATTAAAAATTACATTCCCAGCAAGATTAAACATGACATACTCAGCAAGATTAAAAATTACATACCCAGCAAGATTAAAAATTACATATCCAGCAAGTTTAAACAGTGCATCCTCAGAGGACATCCCCCCCTTTTGTGTGCAGACTTTTTGGCTGCTGGTTGCATCATTGGTTATGGGTGCAGCTGTGCCGTTGATGCAGTGCCCCTATTTTCAGTACACTGGTACTTATTTTACCGACATGGAAGGTTGACAGGCTGAGTCAACCCCCCTGGTGTTAATTCAAACTCAGAACCTGGGATCCCAAACCACCACCCGAACCGCGAAGGCAACACCAGGCTTCAGGGGACAATGAGTGGCTAAATCGAGCGAATATAGAGCAGGAGCGACGGACAACGAAGCGAAACAAAAGACGGTTACATGAATGGACGGCCGACACCGCACACGCCTGTTGTACCGAGGGAACAGATGAACGTGGTGTTGGAGACATTTTGGTAGAATCTGTGTATGATCGATGTTTTCCCCACGTTTGGTTCCCCGATTAGGAGAAGCTTGAACGACAGGACGTCCGACCTGTGGGCCATGATCTCCAGCCACTGGAATGGAATAAAAACGTATTTCCCGGCCTGCTTTGCGGGTTGATAAACGGAACCCACTGCGCATGCGCGGCGGTTTGAATATTAAACGGTTGGCCAGGTTTGAAAAATGGAAATACGTATCGTGTTGGAACCTCAAAATTATCGTATCTTCAGAAAAATTATCTCACGATTCTCGCGAACCACGTTATTATTATTATTTTTTTTTAAACCTGCATTGACCCACAATGCACAGCGACATTTCAAATTGCAACCGTCCACCTGAAAGATAATTAATTCACCTCATTCTCGAACCGCCATTGCCGTGATTTCCGATTTTTCCTCCTTCCTGTACACGACCACTGCTTTGCTCATTTTCCCCCTTTATGAACGCATCAATCCATGAGAGTTATATAATAACACCTTAGCTATATAAGCAACCTTTAAAAAATAAAAAAACATTGAAGCGTGTTGTGCGATATTATACACCGCCTTAGACGAAAACGATCAAATCATCTTTATGTCAAATATTAAAGGGGAAAATTTTTATATTTTCGGAAAGAGGAAATAAATGTGAGATTACGTGATAACTTTCATCACTGTGTGACGTCACGTTGAGGACGGGTGAGCTCGAATGAAATGTCACAAAAAAATGCAGAAAAAAAACACAGAGAACATCAACTCCCGATTAGTCAGAGGCATATTTCAAAGTGTTGCTTTAAAAGATGAATTAATAAAAAAAATTATCGAGGAAATGGATAAGAAACCATATTTGGAGGATTTGATACCTTATTTATTGAGTGAATCATGTGTAGAAAAATCAATTGTTCTCCTTGTTTATTCTCTAATTCGGTTATTTTTTGTCGTCGATCAACATAACACCACTTTCTGAACTCATTTCATTCACCTGCACACTGTGATGTCATTAAAAAAAAACAATCACCTCAATGACGAAGCCCGTGTGATGTCATAAAAAAACAAACAAACAATCACCTCAATGATGAAGCCACTGTGATGTCATTAAAAAAAACAATCACCTCAATGACAAATCCACTGTGATGTCATAAAAAAAATATCCTCAATGACGAAGCCACTGTGATTTCATTAAAAAACAAACAAACAATCACCTCAATGACGAAGCCACTGTGATGTCATAAAAAAACAACAATCACCTCAATGACGAAGCCCATGTGATGTCATAAAAAAAACAATCACCTCAATGACGAAGCCACTGTGATGTCATAAAAATAAAACAATCACCTCAATGATGAAGCCACTGTGATGTCATAAAGAAACAAACAAACAATCACCTCAATGACGAATCCACTGTGATGTCATTAAAAAAAACAATCACCTCAATGACGAAGCCCCTGTGATGTCAAAAAAAACAAACAAACAATCACCTCAATGATGAAGCCCATGTGATGTCATAAAAAAATAAACAAACAATCACCTCAATGATGAAGCCACTGTGATGTCATTAAAAAAAAAAAAAACAATCACCTCAATGACGAATCCACTGTGATTTCATTAAAAAACAAACAATCACCTCAATGACGAAGCCACTGTGATGTCATAAAAAAAACAAACAAACAATCACCTCAATGACGAAGCCCCTGTGATGTCATAAAAAAAAAACAATCACCTCAATGATGAAGCCACTGTGATGTCATTAAAAAAAACAATCACCTCAATGCCGAAGCCACTGTGATTTCATTAAAAAACAAACAAACAATCACCTCAATGATGAAGCCACTGTGATGTCATTAAAAAAAAAAAAAACAATCACCTCAATGACGAAGCCCATGTGATGTCATAAAAAAACAAACAATTACCTCAATGATGAAGCCACTGTGATGTCATTAAAAAAAACAATCACCTCAATGACGAATCCACTGTGATTTCATTAAAAAACAAACAAACAATCACCTCAATGACGAAGCCACTGTGATGTCATAAAAAAACAAACAAACAATCACCTCAATGACGAAGCCCCTGTGATGTCATAAAAAAAAACAATCACCTCAATGACAAAGCCACTGTGATGTCATAAAAAAACAAACAAACAATCACCTCAATGATGAATCCACTGTGATGTCATTAAAAAAAACAATCACCACAATGACGAAGCCCCTGTGATGTCATTAAAAAAAACAATCACCTCAATGATGAAGCCCCTGTGATGTCATTAAAATAAAACAATCACCTCAATGATGAAGCCACTGTGATGTCATAAAGAAACAAACAAACAATCACCTCAATGACGAAGCCCTTACCATAACCTTCACCGTCATCCTAACTTGACGCGTCCACATCCACGGTCCACGTGCTCGGAAGTTGGAACCCGGAAGTGACGTGTGTGCGTCACTTTGCTCAGTCTCTCTCTCTCTCTCTCTCTTTCTCTCTCTCTCTCTCTCTCTCTCTCTCTCTCTCTCTCTCTCTCTCTCTCTCTCTCTCTCTCTCTCTCTTTCTCTCTCTCTCTCTCTCTCTCTCTCTCTCTCTCTCTCTCTCTCTCTCTCTCTCTCTCTCTCTCTCTCTCTCTCTCTCTCTCTCTCTGTGCACGTGCTTGGTGATGTTACGCTTACATGAAAAATGATGCGTGAGTTGAAATGGAGGTCATGGAAAATGTTCGGAGATTTAAACTGACAATTGAAGGTGAAGTGCTGTATTTTTTGGGATTGCCAGAATTATCTGATGTGATGTATTGTCATGTTGTATCTGCACATGCGTGGAGTGGTGCGGATTTAAAAGCCTGTTGGACAATGGTGGTGTTCTGGTAACCCGTTCTCTCCCCCAAGGAATAGTGACAGCAGATTGGTTGTCTTCCAGCAACAGAAGACTTTCGAGACTTTGATGAGGATCCCTCGGTGCCGTACGGTGTCATAGGCTGATGACAGGTCCACCAAAGCAGTCGCCATCTTTTGTTTTCTCTGGAAGCCAGCCTTGATGATGGTGGAGAGGGCTTGAACCTGATCATGGGTACTGCAGCCAGGCCTAAAGCACCCCTGCTCATCAGGTAGGAAGGCCTCCAGGAAGGGAGCAGCCAGTGTAGTGACACCAACGGAGTCACGGGGTTGTGCCGCCAGAGTGTAGTGACACCAACGGAGTCACGGGGTTGTGCCGCCACAGTGCAGTGACACCAACGGAGTCACGGGGTTGTGCCGCCAGAGTGCACTGACACCAACGGAGTCACGGGGTTGTGCTGCCAGAGTGTACTGACACCAACGGAGTCACGGGGTTGTGCCAGCAGAGTGTACTGACACCAACGGAGTCACGGGGTTGTGCCACCAGAGTGTACTGACACCAACGGAGTCACGGAGTTGTGCTGCCAGAGTGTAGTGACACCAACGGAGTCATGGGGTTGTGCCCCCAGAGTGTACTGACACCAACGGAGTCACGGGGTTGTGCCGCCAGAGTGTACTGACACCAACGGAGTCACGGGGTTGTGCCGCCAGAGTGTACTGACACCAACGGAGTCACGGGGTTGTGCCGTCAGAGTGTACTGACACCAACGGAGTCACGAGGTTGTGCCACGAGACACACCGTTAGTCTGAGTGACCTGTGGTCAACCTTGCGCACCCAGGATGGTATTTTTCAGTCACAAAAAAAGACTGTCCACGATAAGATCCTTCAACATCGCTGGCTCACTCAATGAGAACAGGAGTAAATTTCACTGAAACAGCAAAAAAAGTTTTTATTTTAAAATATTGAAATCATTTTTCAACAAATTAATCTCCACAATTGCTCCTCTTTAAAAAGCCTGGAATTAATTAACATTCAGGCCAGAATTTGTCAAAGTACCTGTTTCCTGGTCTCCATAGCAACATTGAAAGAGCAGTTCTAAAGCAACGATGTACCATAACCACTGGACTTTTAAAAGGTGCTTGTGAGGAAGAATAAGAAGAACCCTGACAGGACTGCACATTGCTTGTTCCCCATGTTGATCCCACTTTCCTGTTTTTTCTTCTTTTTTCAGATTTTAAGCTCCAGACACTGAGCTGAGAGAGGGTTTCACTCAGTGACACCATCGTCTTGTCCTCCATTGTGAAAACGAATCTAATTACAATTCATTGGGGGGTATTTTGCGGATGAAACAAATACCTGTGCACTGCCACGACTATAAAGGTGCCAGCAGCCATAAGAATCAGACGTCTCGCTCCAAGGATCACACTCCGTTCCCTGGCGACTCGAAGGCGCAATAGGTGTCTGTGCAGGTATGTCTTTTACATACAAATGATCTGTTGGGTTTGATGCAAGAAAAAAATGTGTCTGCATAACAGTCTGGGAAATTATTCCCAACAAAACATTTCGTGATAAATGTTGTTTTTTAAAATTTATGTTCATGACCATCGTTCGGACTCGTGATGGCGCTGTCGGTGTTCCTCGGAGTTCAAGAAATGGTTGCCATGGATTTCCTCGCCTACGTTATCTTCTCCATCATTTCGATCTACCTTGGTGTCATCCGATTTACCTTCTCACCGGCCATTGTTCCAGGGTGCATGCCTGGAAACCAGCGGTGCGTTCACGTCGAGCATCAAGACCATGCAAAGTGCGAACGCAATGGTCGTCACAGACCCTTGGCTCCTCTTCTGCGACTCAAAACTACTCAATATCAGCTGCGATCCCTTCTTTGTTGCGAATCATGTCGTCGACACTATCTGGTATTCCTCGTCTTGGAACTTTTAACCACTCATCCCAACTCTCTCTTCCTCATACGTGGCGATTAAAAATTGGTACCTCTCTCTCTCTCATCAGCCATGACACCTCAACAAAGGACTTCTGTGACTCTATGGCACTGATTCAATCGGCGAACTTTCCAACCGGGTTTTCTCCCAATGGGAAGTCCTCCCTTCTGGACCTGGTGATGACAAACTTCCCCATCAATGTCTCCTGCTATTCCTCTGCTCCAATTGGCTCATCTGATCATATGCTTGTGAGATATGCTCTCATACACACACACACACACACACACACACACACACACACACACACACACACACACACACACACACATAGAATTGCCTCATTTAATTTATTAGGATGTACCAATTAAAGAGTTTTGTAATAATTGAGGTGCCAATTACATTTAGCACCTGAAGTGCTCAGGTGTTGAATTAATATCAGGTGGGGTTGACTCAGCCTGTCATCCTTCTGAGGTCGGCGGATTGAGTTCCAGCTTGCTGGTATCCTGCGTCGGAGTGGCGACCCGTTCAAGGTTGTGTCTAATAGCCAAGGAGATTGTGAGGTTGGAGGTACAGGGAAGCAAAGTACAGATGGAAATAGATACAGGGTCTTCGGTATCACTGATTAGTCAGGCTCTGTTCCAAGAGAAGTGGAGGGCAGGCGACCCACACAGACCCACAGTCTGCCCCAGTCAGACCTTACGACGCACACATATACTGGTGAACCTGTGGATATTGTGGGAGAATGCGAAGTCACTGTAAGGTATGGC
The DNA here is from genome assembly GCF_056783735.1 of Eptatretus burgeri. Lineage (NCBI taxonomy): Eukaryota > Metazoa > Chordata > Myxini > Myxiniformes > Myxinidae > Eptatretus > Eptatretus burgeri. The sequence continues at coordinate 253,464 of NW_028225116.1, read as the reverse complement.
ACACAGAAGACAGAAGACAGAGTTGACCGTAATGGTGGAGAGAGGTTCAGGACCCAGTCTGCTGGGACGGGATTGTCTCCGGGAAACCCGGTTGAATTGGCAGGAGGTGAACAACCTCGATGCCAGTGATCAATCGAGGAAACTCCGCAAGGACGATGGAGACCTTTTTGCTTTGGAGCTGGGAAAACTGAAAGGAACTGATGTCGAGTTCGATATTGACCCAAATGGAATTCCTAAGTTTGTGAAAGCCCGCACGGTACCATCTTCTCTGTAGAGGGAAGGTACATCAGGAGGTGGATTGGTTGCTCAAGGTCGGGATCATAGAACCTGTACAATCTTCTCGTTGGGCAGCTATCGGACATGTGGAGACCATTAGGTTCCAGTCAATCTTGAAGCCCCCTCAGACACTTATCCCATTCCTGCATTGAAGAGTTGTTCACAAAACATTTTTTGGGGGGGAACTCTTCATAAAGCTCGACTTGAGTCAGGCCTACCAGCAGGTGGTTTTGGGGAAAACTTCACGTGAATTTGTCACAATAGACACAATCGTGGATTGTTCAGATCACACACGCTAACCGTTTGTGACGTGTCAACGGCGCCATCTTTGGTACTCGAAGAACTGAACATCATACATTTTGTAATTATCGATCGTGCAACGTACAAGAGGTTGAATTAATTATCGGACATGTGGTAATCCTGACCCTCTCCCACTTTTGTGTGCACAAGTGTTCAGCAACGATGTTGAACAAGAAAATGGCAGAAAAGAAGGTTGTAATCGGATTTTAAAATATAAATATATAAATACTTTGAACGAACATACATCCCAAATATGAACCAATTTTATTTAAATTATTTCATGCTTTACGTTTTCAGTGTTTGTTGATAAATTTGCTTCGAAGGAAACACGGTCTGAAACAACAACAACAACAACAACAACAGAAGTCTAAATAAAGTTGAAGAAGAAGAATCACTCGCATTATATGAGCCCCGCCCACCGAGGCCTCGCTTTGTTGTGAGGGATCGATCGCTGAGAGCTGTTGTTTTAATAAATATTTAATCAATTTATACAAACTGGTTCGTCTGAAGTGTAAATTTATGTTGAATTGTAATTTTACTGCGTGTGAGGAAATATAAAACGCAGGTCATAAAACAACAACCATTGAAAAGATGAAAGTGAAGAAGAGGAAGAATCCCGACGGTTTGTTGTCCTCACCGATCGAGGCTGCTCGAGCTGGTGTTCCTGTGACAAGGTCTTCTGAGTGTTTCACCATGGAAGACGATCTGTTAATGAAAGAGACCACGGCGTTGATCAAGGCCTACGTGATGCACCGTGTGGTACCGGAGGAGCCGCGGACCCTCAACCAAGCAGGATCGATTCTCATCCGGATGGGTGACGAAATGTTTTCCAAACACCGTAAGACCTTTTGGGTAATGTGGAGACGGCTGTACCCGAACCCCCACGATTTGAGTAACGCGAGCTCTGTGGCAGGAACGGTGACCCGTGTAGTGGAAGTGGTGTTCTCCGATGATGAGGAGGTGACCTGGGAACGCCTCGTCACCGTCATCGTCCTGTTGGCCACGGTCGCTCAGGTAATGGACGACCAGTTTGGAACGGTGGACGAACGAGCCGAGGTGTTGTCCCTTGAGATGAGCCGATACGTGGTGAAGAACCATGGGGACTGGATTCGAGAACAAGGTGGTTGGGTGAGTCATCGAGCCGGTGTTGTGGGTCCAGTCCCGAGATAGGGAGCCTGGGTTGCTTTCGTCCAGGGGTCTCCAATCTGCGGCCCGCGGGCCACATGCGGCCCCTAAGACGGATTTATGCGGCCCGCAGTGCCATATTAAGTTTACATTGCAATGCGGCCCGTGATGCTGCCAATTTGTCAGCGTCAATGATCAAAGCGTTCTGTAATTTTTATAATGATTTTGATTCATATTAGACACGTGTTTTTTACACGATTATTCATTGATCATATTCGTTGGCTCGAAAAATATATTAAGCACTAATTTTTGTTTAAATTTCCGCATATTAATTATACTAGTGCAGACCCGAAGGTGCGTGCCTGTATGTGCCGCTTCGTTCCTTCGCTCTCGTAAACGACGACTGGATTGGGGCATTGTTTCAATTAGATCAGACCAACCGTATCATAAATGGCCATAACTTGGGAAACACCTGGGAAACATACTCAGGTCCCCTGCATCAATTGTGACATCATATCAAACGAAGAAGAAGAAGAATTGTGACGCCCCCTCTCTCTCGCCTCCCCTCTCTCGCCGCCCTCTGTGGCCCCCCTCTCTCCCCCATAGTCTTGCCCCTCCTCTCTCCCCCTCCTCTCTCGCCCTCTCTCTCGCCCCCACTCTCACCCCCTCTCCCGTCCTCCTCTCTCCCCCCTCCTCTCTCCCCCTCTCTTGAATTGTGATGCCCCTCTCTCTCACCCCCTCTCTCCCTCCCCTCTCTCGCCCCTCTCTCACACCCCTCTCTTGCCCTCCTCTCCCCCCCCATCTCGCCCCCTCTCTCCCCTCCTCTCTCGCCCCTCTCTCTGTAAATGCATTCACAAATGTCTACCAAACACAACAATTAATTCAAACCTTGGGAAAAGACAGTTTTTAAACCTTGGGAAACATACCAAACAAGAAGAAGAAGAATTGCGACGTCAATCGTGGGGGAAAATAAATTAACATTAATTGTGATGTCATATTCGTGACGTCATTCGTTATGTCATCGCACCGTGTCCTGTCATTGGTTGACAGATAAATGGCCGTAACTTGGGAACCGCTTGTCCGATTAATATCAAACATTGAATAGGCACATACTCAGGTCCCCAGCGTCGATTGTGACATCATACCAAACGAAGAAGAAGAAGAATTGTAACGTCAATCGTGCAAAAAAAAGAGATTCAACATTAATTGTGACGTCATTCGTGACGACATAGCACCGTGTCTTGTCATTGGTTGATAGATAAATGGCCGTAACTTGGGAACCGCTCATCCGATTAACATCAAACCTTGAAGAGGCACATATTCAGGTCCCCAGCGTCGATTTTGACGTCATACCAAACGAAGAAGAAGAAGAATTGTGACGTCAATCGTGCAAAAATAAATAAATAAACATTAATTGTGACGTCATAGCACCGTGTCCTGTCATTGGTTGACAGACGTTATTCGTCATTATTGGTTGACAGACAATATATAGGTCGTCATTGGTTGACAGACATTGGTCATTGTATCACGTTATTCTTTTTATTACTGCCAATTATTGTGCTATGATTATTATTATTATTAATTTGGGAAAAAATGGCATGAGAAGGTGGAACGACACTTCAGCTGCGATAAATACACCTTTCCAACACTGAAAAAAGCAATAAAATGGCCGTAACTTGGGAACCACTCGTCCGATTGATATCAAACCTTGAAAAGGCACATCCGCGGGTCGCCGGCAATATTCCTGGCAAGTTTCAATCAGATCGGACCGGCGGTCGTCGAGAAATGGCGGTCGTAGATTGACAGACAGACACACACACACAGATTGCTGGAATTATCGATAGGTTTTTTTTCGGAATTTAGCGTCCTTTTTGGGGTACGGCCCTCCGCCCCTCACCACTTTGGTTTTGTGGCCCTCCGCCCAAAAAGGTTGGAGACCCCTGCTCTAGTCTTTTAGTCGATCTGCACGAGCAGTTTGAGAGACCGGACTGTGCTGGTGGGGATTCTGAAGACTGTTCGATCCGGACTGTTCGATCCGGCGATAAACTACCACCAGGGGAAGCAGTGGAGTCGTCTCCCACCAAACACCCGGAATTTAGGTCGTAACCCTTGGATAACTTCAATGGTCACAGGTCCCTTAACGGACCGTGGTCGCCAATATTTCGACAGTCTGGGGTCGGTTTCATTGCCTAATTTCAATGTACCAAAATACCCACGTCGTCCAACTACCAGGGAAAACAACACCCTCGGCCGACTCTGTCCGAATCGAGTCGCTATCACCGACTCAGATCTGGCGTAACCGAGCGGAAGTTACCAAAGCCGCGCCAGACCGAATGAACAACCTATGGCACGAACGGCCTTACTATTTCTCAATACGCACCTTGCTCGGCCAATGAAGGAAAGCCCAGAAAACGAGCTGGTACATTTAACATGGTTTTATTTTTAAAAATAATAATCGGAAGGGGAACACAGAGCAGAGTTATCACGAATAAAATGCAGGCAATGTAAAGCAAAGAAAAGCACTTACACAATTCCACTTATCAAACTGGCGCCACACACACACACACACACACACGCACACACACACACACACACACACACACACACACACACACACACACACACACACACACACACACACACACACACACACATAACTGGGACCCGTCGGGTCTTCATCTCGGCCTTTCAGCTCGGAGGGAAGGCGAGCTGAGGGCAGGGGCCTATTCGGGTACCTCCCCGCCTCGTGCGGTTTCACCGGGCCCGCACTTGTGGAGCTCGGAGTCCGTGACGGGAACGGGGATCCCAGCTTGAGCGCTCCAACGCAAACCACCACGGTGGGGCTCAAACCCATGACCCAGACCAAGCCGCACTCGCCACCAAGACCGCAATCGCCACGATCCTGCAGAATGCACCCTTGTCTGCCCAACACTGGTCCAGGCAACCACTCTACCCTTCTGAGGTGGGAGTGGTCTCTTCTCCTCCCACTCACCTCCTGATTGGACGAGGGGTTGTCGGATGACTCGGGGTCACCTCCCGATTGGCTGGGGCGTGCGTGTCATGCTCGCCCTTCGCTCATTGGCTGGAAGAAACGGTCCATGCCATTCCTTGGGACGGAGCCTCGATCTGAGGCGATGGAGGCTCCGCCCACGCCTTCAGCCAAAAACACGTGGGCAATGGCGACCGGTCGAGTGCGGGGCCGTGGCATTGTTGTAGTGGATGTCGTAGTAATTGTTGTTGATGAGGATGTAATAAACCTAACTAAAGACGTCACAACGCACGTTTTCGAGTCTCCCACGAGACAAAAAGGAAAGGGACCTATCTCACACGTACTTACCGGCATAACTAACTTTGGGACCTGAATGGTGAGTGCGCATGGTTTCCAGATTCGTAACAATAGCAGGGTTAGAATTTGGGGCTGGGGTGCCACCACGGAGCGATGACATTTAGACTTGGTCGTGCACGTGTATCTCTCAAATGTGTCCTATGGATGTAATGGTTAAATGGCGGGAGTTTACCTCAACTGACGGCTTTCTGTGTTTCCCTCAGGAAGATTTTGTGCGAAGGTACGAACCAAGATCTCATGCGTTCCTTGATGACCCCATGGGTCTGTGCTGCGGTCTTCTTTGGAATCCTGGCCTCCATTGTTTGGTTTGTGAGTTATCACATCTTCCCGAATCATCATTGAGATACTTTGAGGTAATCTGATACTCGAGTCCCACGTGGAAGGTTTAACTCCTGAACACGTTATGTTAGTAATAGTGATGGTGGAAGTAATGTTTGTAATAGTGATGGTGGTGGTAATGTTCGTAAGAGTGGTAGTTTTGTTGGTGGTAAAAGTAATGTTCGTACAAGCGGTTGTCGTAATGTTAGTTGTGGTAGTTATATGTTGGTTGTGGTCATGTTAGAAGTCATGATGGTGGAAGTAATGGAGTACCAGTGGTGGTTGTAGTAGCTGTAGTCATCGTGGCCTATTGCCATTGAAGAGTAAAGATAAGGCAGAAGATGAAGGATGAACGACATCTCGCACCGTCTGTTGCTCCACCATCCACCGTTGAAGAATGACAGCTCATTACATTGCCATGGCTGCTAGACACAGTTTAATTATTTCCTTTGTTCATTCCCAATGCCACTCTCCATTGATCAGAAGCGTGCATTCGGGAAGAGTGGAGAGAAGAATGTGGTATGTACGAGTGACAAAGAAGCTTTACTCTCATCCAGTTGAAATAAACTCACTGAGATAGACCATTGAAAGATGTGTCGTCTTCTTTGTTCGTATGCAGCACAAGGTGGTGGGTATCCTGAACGGCCGACGTGTCCCGATTCTTGAATAGAGAATGCTACAGGCAGGTTAACCAACCCTTGTAAAAATTTAAATCACCTTTCCTTTATCTTAAAACACCTCAAGTGCGACGGAAAAAACTGTGCCGTCTCCACGTCCAACCACACCACCCTCCAGACAGGGCAGCGCCGCTCTCACCTGCTTGCAGCGGAGATGAGGAGCATAAACATTGGTAACATAAACATCAGAGGTAACATCAGAGTGAGCTGGTATGCTCCGAACCAGGAAGTGAATTTTAAACACGAGATAACTTACGATCGAAAATTAGCAAGTTGGAGACAAAATTTAAACAACGGGTGTTTTTTTGGTACCTTAAGATGTTTTTTGTTGCCGTTTTGGTACTTCGCCCCCCCCCCCCCAAAAAATGGCGTCACACTGCAGAGAAAGTAGTTAACTGTACATCTATCTACAATTCCAGCAATGTGTGTGTGTGTGTGTGTGTGTGTGTGTGTGTGTGTGTGTGTGTGTGTGTGTGTGTGTGTGTGTGTGTGTGTGTGTGTGTGTGTGTGTCTGTGACCACTGTTTCTTGACAACCACTGGTCCGATCTAATTGAAACTTGCCAGGTATATTGCTGGGGACATGAGTATGTGCCTTTTCAAGGTTTGATAATTTGGAATAGGCAAAGCCTTGAAGCGAACGTAGAATTCTTCTTGCATTCGCTTCTTAAATATATCAAATTAAAGTCTTTTTGCGATGAAAAAATAAATATTACCTCAACATTACCTTCACAACGACAACTGCACCGCCGAGAACAGGATCTCATCTGCAAAAATAAATATTACCTCAACATTACCTTCACAACAACAACTACACCGCCTAGAACAGGATCTCATTTGAAAAAAAATTGCTCAACATTACCTTCACAACAACAACTACACCGCCAAGAACAGGATCACATCTAAAAAAATTAATATTACCGCAACATTACGTTCACAACAACACCGACGAGAACAGGATCTCATCTAAAAAATTAATATTACCTCAACATTACCTTCACAACAACAACTACACCACCGAGAACAGGATCTCATCTGAAAAAAGAAAATTACCTCAACATTACCTTCACAACAACAACTACACCGCCGAGAACAAGATCTCATCCAAAAAAAAAAAAAATTTTCCTCCACATTACCTTCACACCGCCTTGAACAGGCATTACCTTCACACCGCCTTGAACAGAACAGGCTTCACACCGCCTTCACACCGCCTTGAATATTAAAAAATTAATATTACCTCAACATTACCTTCACAACAACAACTACACCACCTATAACAGGATCTCATCTGAAAAAAAAATATATCACCTCAACATTACCTTCACAACAACAACTACACCGCCTAGAACAGGATCTCATCTAAAAAAATTAATACCAGAAGTGAACGTAGAATTCTTCTTACATTCGCTTCTGACTTTACCTACAACTTGTTCACAACTGTATACGCAATTTCCGGTTACTTCGGCCTGGATTCGGGATCAGCGATCAAATAACGTAAACCAGATTAAAAATTATTTTTTGATGATGTAGGGAGATATCTTTATTAAAATCAGTGGAGGAAATATACACCATGTCTGATATTATTTGGGTATTTCATGTCTCCGACGATGCCTTTTTCTCCCGGCATGCATCATTCCCCATGACAAAAACCGGAAACAAAAAAAAACCAGAAACAAAACAAAAACGGAAGCAAAAGGGTCAAAGGCAACGACACGGATTCACAATTGGCAGGGTATTGTGTTGTTTTTGTTGTTTCCTATTCTCTCATGTGTACGCGTTCAGTAATATTCACAAGATAGAAATAAAACCCAATCGTGTTTATACACCGCACAGCGTTTAAAAACAACCGGAAGCAAAAGGTCATAGCCAACGACACAGATTCCAAATAGCCCGGGGTATTGTGTTGTTGTTGTTGTTGTTTCCTATTCACTCATGTGCACGCGTTAAGTATGAAGCTCACTGCGTTGGCTATTAATCGGACAAGTGGTTCCCAAGTTATGGCCATTTATTTATCAACCAATGACAAGACACGTTGCTGCGTAGGCATGGCCGATGGGGAAAGGGTGCCGTTTAGTTACCAAGACAGGACACGTTGCTTGGCGTTTTGCACCCACAGTATTTATCTTTTATCTGTCTATAATTCCAGCAAGCTCTGTTTGTTTGCCTTTCTAAAGGTTTGAAATTAATCGGACAAGTGGTTCCCAAGTTATAGCCAAGGTAGAGTGCGTTCCCCATTACGGGTTACAACGTACGGACTTCCGGATGGTGATGACTTACTGTATTCAAATAATTTCTCGATTTCTGATGCGCATTTATCGATAAACACAATGCCCCAATCCAGTCATTTACGAGAGCGAAGGAACGGCCTGTGTGGTTGTTTGAAAGTTGTTTTTTTTGCACGTACGGCCACGCACGTACGGGCAGGCGAGAGCGAAGGAACGGCCTGTGTAGTTGTTGTTTGTGGCAGGCGGTTTGAAAGTTTTTTTTTTTTGCACGTACGGGCACGCACGAGTATACATAAATACTTTGAACGAACATCCATCCCAAATATGAACCAATTTTATTTAAATTATTTCATGCTTTACGTTTTCAGTGAATGTTGATAAATTTACTTCGAAGGAAACACGATCTGAAAAAAACAACAGAAGAAGTCGATAATGTTGAAGAAGAAGAATCAGGCGTGTAATATTAGCCCCGCCCACCAAGGTCTCTCTTTGTTGTGAGTAAAATCTCTGAGAGTTGTTGTATAATAATTATTTCATTGATTTATACAAATCAGTTCGTGTGAAGTGTTAATTTATGTTGAATTGTAATTTAACTGCGTGGAAGGAAATATCAGTCATAAAACAACAACCACTGAAACGAAGAAAGTGAAGAGGAAGAAGTTTCCCGACGGTTTGTCAGCCTCACCGATCGAGGCTGCTCGAGCTTGTGTTCCTGTGACAAGGTCTTCTGAGTGTTTCTCCATGGAAGACGATCTGTTAATGAAAGAGACCACGGCGCTGATCAAGGCCTACGTGATGCACCGTGTGGTACCGGACGTGCCGCAGACCCTCAACCAAGCAGAATCGATTCTCATCCGGATCGGTGACGAGGTGTTTTCAAAATACCGTGAGACCTTTGGGAAAATTGTGGGACAACTGTTCCCGAACCCCCACGATTTGAGTGACGCGAGCTCGGTGGCAGGAACGGCGACCCGTGTAGTGGAAGTGGTGTTGTCCTGTGGTGAGGTGACCTGGGGAAGCATCGTCATCGTCATCGTCCTGTTGGCCATGGCCGCTCAGGGAATGGACGACCAGTTCGGAACGGTGGATGAACGAACCGAGGTGTTGTCCCTTGAAATGAGCCGAAACGTGGTGAAACTCCTTGGGGACTGGATTCGAGAACGAGGTGGTTGGGTGAGTCATCGAGCCGGTGTTGTGGGTCCAGTACCGAGATGGGGAGCCTGGGTCGCTCTAGTCCTTTAGTCGTTCTGCACGAGCGGTTTGATAGACCGGACTGTGTTGGTGGGGATTCTAAAGACGGTTCGATCCGAACTGTCCTCCAATAGAGGGGTTAGAGTTCGGGGCTGGGGTACCACCACGCAGAGATGACATTTAGACTTGGTCGTGCACCTGTATCTCTCAAACGTGTCCTGTGGATGTAATGGTTAAATGGCGGGAGTTTACCTCGACTGAAGGTTTTCTGTGTTTCCCTCAGGAAGATTTTGTGCGAAGGGACAAAACAAGATCTCTGCCTTCCTTGATGACCCAATGAGTCTGTGCTGCGGTCTTGTTTGGAATCCAGGCCTCCATTGTTTGGTTTGTGGGATATCACATCCTCCAGAATCATCATTGAGATACTTTGAGGTAATGTGATGCTCGAGTACCACGTGGAAGATTTAACTCCCGAACACGTTATGTTTGCAATAGTGGTAGTGGTAATGTTAGTAAAAGTGATGGTGGTTGTAATGTTCGTAGGAGTGGGAGTTTTCGTGGTGGTAAAAGTAATGTTCGTACAAGCGGTTGTCGTAATGTGAGTTGTGGTAGTTATAAGTTGGTAGTTGTCATGTTAGAAGTCATGATGGTTGAAATAATGGAGTACCAGTGGTGTTTATTTTGGGCTATTGCCGTTGAAGAGTAAAGATAAGGCAGAAGATGAAGGATGAACGACGTCTCACACCGTCTGTTACTCCACCATCCACCATTGAAGAATAACAGCTGATTACATTTCCATGGCTGCAAGACACAGTTTGATTCTTTCCTTTGTTCATTTCCAATGCCACTCTCCATTGATCAGAAGCGTGCATTCGGGAAGAGTGGAGAGAAGAATGTAGTATGTACGTGTGACAAAGAAGCTTTACCCTGATCCAGTTGAAATAAACTCAATGAGATAGAGCATTGAAAGATGTGTCGTCTTCTTTGTTCGAATGCAGCACAAGGTGGCGGGTATCTTGGAACGGCCAAGGTGTCCCGATTCTTGAATAGAGGATGCTACAGGCAGATTAACCAACCCTTGTAAAAATTTAAAAAATTTTCCTTTCTCTTAAAACACTCCAAGTGCGACGGAAAAAACTGTGCCTTCTCCACATCCAACCACACCACCCACCAGACAGGGCAGTGCCGCTCTCACCTGCTTGCCTATTCTTGGACCTTCCCACCTTGTGCGGTCTTCGACGATCCGGTGGAGCAGGACTCAAACCCACCACGCAATGCCGCTCCAAGCCCAGGCAGGGGATCCTCGTGGGACAGTCTCGCAGGCGCACAGGCCACAAGAGAAGACGCTCTGTTGGCGGGACCCCAGGAAGGCGACGACTGGCTTCAGAAGACCACCAGACGTCCGAAGGCCAGCAGATAATTCTCAAAACTCAACTCTCTCAAGACCAGAAGACAACTCTCAACAAAACTCTCGTTTGGCCCACGCGCGCTTCTCTTATCCCCTGCTCGCACTCCCTCATTGGGCAGAGAGAACGCTCTCTGCCCATATTTGGAGCCAAGCCAGAACGAAACGCTTTTGCCTATATTTGGGGCGAAGCCAGAGCGCAAAGCTTGTGCCCATATTTGGGCCGAAGCCAGAGCGCAACGCTTGTGCCCATATTTGGGGTGAAGCCAGCACACCAACCTCTATAGAAACCCCGCCAAGCACACTGTACTCCGCCCACGTACGTGCTGACACGCACGTGTGTAATAGTGCCGGTGGATGATGGTGGAAGGAAGTGAGGGCAGGTGTCATTGTTGTGGTTGTTGGTAATTTAAATCCTATCTTTCAAAATAACTCAGCGCACGTACAATTAATCACCCATTAAACATAGGACGGGAACCTAACGAGGAACACATACCAACATAGCTGATCTATAGGACCTGGCTGTTGTGTGCAGTAAGCTTCCAAATTCGCAACACTACCCCCTCCCCTTTTTACAGACTCGTCCCGAGTCATCAGATTTGCATGTGACCAGCATGTGTAAGTTTTCCCCTCGTACGATTTACCTACGGATCCCTGAGTGCGACATTTTTTTCAGACATGTCCTAAAAATAAATTACCTCGTGCACGACGTGACTAAACTATCAGACTCACACAGACAACTTCAATACATTGCTGACGCTAAGACAAACAACAGGTGGGTTACAATTTATTTTCAGTTTTAACTATTCACATTAACCATGGCCCAGGACCTGTTATCTGTGGGAAAGAAGCACAGCAAGTCAAGTCATTTTATGTGGGTGAGTGCACAGCAGCTGAAGGTCAGTCGTCCTCAGGGCCTGCTCAAAAGGTCCCCCTTGGGTGTTCCTTTCAGTGAACCTTCTTCTTTGTTCCTTTCATACCCCAGCTGCTGGAGGCAACTCACCCTAACACGGTAGGCCATGCGCCGTCCCACAGGCCATTTGAAGTGGCCTTTATGCAAGAACAGGGAGGTAGCCGGCTGCTCAATGCAGTTCCTGGCTCCTTTGAATGAACTGGATGGAAATGGAGATGATGCAAACACACGAAATGATGAATGATGGGGCTGCCTGCAGGGCAGTCCTTGCAAAACATTTGCTGGATGATCCTGGCGCACATGGTGGAGTGGTTGACACAGGGGCAAATGCAAATAAGGGCAACAGGCATGGGGTCAAAGCAAAAGGCAGGCAAAGAGACATGGCAAATGCGGACCAGCAAATGAAGCACAAACACAGGTTGGCATATGGCTTGGCCAGCCTCTGGTCTGGTCCCGTGAGGTTCTGGAAGGAGTGCAGTGGTGCCGGCTGCTCCGAAAACGGGCTCGGACATAACCTACCGTCTCCCCCCAACCTATCGCCTTTGCCTGTCTTTTTCCATACCCACTCCCTTAATTTGCAACAATGAAACAACAAAATTTAAGCCCTTTTTATTTTATTTTATTTATTTTTCTCTATAATTTCGTCTCCCTAACCCCCGTTATCATCTTTATCCGGCTCACCTATCCTGTCCATCTACTCCCAACCCCTAACTTCCTTTTTTTGGAGGAGACTAAGGGAGAGACGAGCGTCCTGTCTCGAGGCCCAATGAAGCCCCAGAATAGCCTCCTACATAATTCAGCCATCTTACCAAGGTGGGTCCAGAGGCCTACGGAGAGCGAAGGGGTACATTTCCTTACTATCCCGGCATTTATTAACTTTAAACTACCCCGGGGCTTTTCCATACGCCTGGCTCTTTAAACTGTAGGTTCTAATAACCATGATTCCCGTCGCCTGTGTTGGTGTCCATTATTAATTTGGGCCCTGCCCACAAATTTTCACTCGTGCCCTTGCACAATTTCATGGCTGGGCAGCGTAGCTCACTTGGCAAGTGAGCCACGCTCCTGCTGGACTCTAACTATGGCACCCCTGGGCCCTGAGGCTGTCTCCGAGCCTACCTGCTCTCTGAAAGCGGGGGGGGGGGGTTGCCCTTCCTGGCATTGCCCCCCCTCCATGCCCACGTGGCATTTTGGTGCTCCGTGTCCCTGTCCGAGGGTCGCCCATGCCCACTACACTATCCTGGTCCTTGGACCCTTGGCCCACTCTGGCCGACTCGTCCGGTGCCTGCGGTGCCTTCCACTCATTTCGCTCATTACAACAGCCACGCTCCCATTCGGTCAATGAACTCTTGCACCCCTCCAAATGGGTTTCGTGCCTTCATACACCACCAACGCAGAACGACCTCCTTTTGGTAAATTTAACTAACCCACTAACTAACATTACACTGACCCCGGGATACTTTGGGTGGGATTCACTCCTCCCCCAATCATTCATTCGCATTCCACATTCACTTCCACATTCACATTCATGCATTCCACATTCACTTCACTCACACACTCCGGCCCGCTGACCCACATTCACTCAACATGCTTCTTTCACTTTTTTTTGAATGCACTCCACACTCTAACAACTCCGTCCCCCGAACTAGCTCGTGCTCCTCTTCATCCCTTATTCTAATGCATGTTCCATTTAATCTCGGTAGCAATGCTACGTCCCCACTACACATTCCATGTCCGTCCATGTCTCCCAAATCCATTCTAAATCAAAATCTACTTTCCCACTAACTCGTCCACGGGTCCCATGGAGGATGGCTCATGCCTCGATGAGGCCGGTCAAAGCTAAACCCATCCCGCTAAATATTGCTCCTTTGCCCAAGGGAGGATGCTTGCCACATCCTGGCCGGGGCCGTGTACTTGAAACGAGGTTTTATTATCTTGCGAAAACGAAGTTTTTGCAAGATCTGTTACTTGGTAAGTTTTTTATCTTGCCAAAACTAAGTTTTTGCAAGATATTGTTGCGAATTCGCGCCCGCCGGCGTGCGATCGGCCACGTGACTCGAATCGCGGCACGTCGCCCACCGGACGGACAATTCTGTCGTGACCCTCTCGGACTAACGCCGGGAGCTAGTCATGGGTGGGCCTTTCGTCCTCACCACGATCGTGCCAATCGGCCACCGGCGTGGGATAGGGTTGTTCGCCAAACTCGACCTAGCTAAGTACCCACGAGGATGGTAAACCGGGCGATCGCACCTCGCCGCAGGTCGACTCCGGACACGGGCCGCTTAAGCGGTCCGTTCCTTACTGTCGGGATAACCGAGTGGTGTTATCGTCGGCCTCGACGGTTCCCATTACTTATCGGGCGTATTAAGCCCACTTCGAACTCCTGACGTGAAGCAAGATGGAGATTCAAACGAAGGAAAGGACGCAGCGAAACGGGGAACAATCGGACAAGCACATTTAATACGGAAGCACGGAAGGCACGTATATTACAGTCACAGGGAGACAATAAAAGCAATACACGTATTTACAATCACCGTAAAGAAACACAAGCAAGGAACGATGCAGAGCTACAAAAAACCGAATATGATTTACCACACAGAACACATATAATTTTACTTCACCAGACTGGCGCCACACACACACGTTTACACAGAACCCAAAAGAAATGGAAGTCGCAACTTCCATGAGCGTGTCGAGTCCCTCTCCGACGTCCGTCGACGTGGTCCCGCCTGGCCGCGACGCCGTGTCCGAGTGTGGTAGGCGAGGCCTCTCCGGCGTGCCTCGCGCCTGCACGTGTTGGCCACTCGACGCCACGGACCGAGTGTTCGGCGCTATCCCAGCGTGGATAGGGGGGGGGGGAACGTGGATGCCCGAAGTCGGGAGAGGGGAATGGCGGACGCTCCTTCCCGCCAGCAGGGTCTTGCAACTGCCCCACAAAAGACCCGGCCAGCGGCCAACAGGACGAGCGAGCCGGAAGACGAGAGCAACCACGAAGCAAGTATATCCACTGAGCAAGAGCATCCACCAAGCAAGAGCATCTACAAAACTGCTTCGCCCGTCTCTGACTTTTATATCCTCGGAGCTCCGCCCTGTTGATCCGCCCGTTCTTTGCTCCACCCCGCTTCGAGGCGCTTCGAGAAAGGTCTCGAAGAGGGGCGTTCCTCCTCTCTCGCCGCGTCACACCGCGCATCCACCAATCAAGCGCCAGCTGTCCTCCCCTCGCTTCTCTCCCCTCACACCAAGCGTGGAGAAGAATAGCGCCAAAAGCCCACCGAGCGTCCTCGTTGGGTTTTATTTGAAATACAAGATAGAGAAAGAAAAACGACTGACTCAAAGCGTCGCAGCCCGAATGAATCACATTTATTCCCTCAAAACAACGGGTTTGGGGCTAACTACACATGAACTTACAGAGATATCTCACCTGAGGGCCCTTTATGGTGTAATGCGAATTTCCACAACCGTAACAATATGTTCGTCAGCTTGTCTGTTTTTTTGTTTTTTTTGTCTGTAATCACGTAAAATCACTCTGCAGAGCACATTTATCATTGGAAATTTTTGTAACTTCGCATATCAGAGGCCTATAGAGGTCCCTTTCAGCACAAAAAACTTTTAAGGTCAAGGTCAAAGGTCAAGGTCACTTTGTCGCAAATCAGGGGAGTCGACGAAACCCTTATTTTTTGAGTAATTTTGATCGGATCGTCTTCAAACTTCATGGGAATATAGTTCATGGTCTGGCGCTCAGCTGATTAATTTTTGGTGGCGATTGGCCTTGACCTTCATGGTTAGCGCATAAGGTCAAAAATATTTGACTCCAAGGTCAAATTTTCAAGTTTTAGGAACCATATCGTGTAGTACTTCAAATTGAACACCTCGATGAGTGCTTTCTGGATATGTCAAGCTTGAGACATTATGACGTCATTTGGTGACGTTATCAGACAAACGCATATTTTTCATGGTTACTCTTGAACGATTCTCATCGGAATCTCTTGTAGGCAGATATTCCTCAAGGAGTCACTCCTGGTGGATAGCAGCTCTGTTCACCTCAGTGTGACCTTAAAGAAGTCACACGTGGTCACCTTTTGGCAAGGTTTATTTTTTATTGTTTGCGTGTCTCCCTTCATGTCATCCATTTTGTTTCCCATCGCTTGCATCATCAGTACCAACTGTTTCATGCCCGATGGCTCCAGCAGAGCCGATCCTCCAAGGGTCGAGAGGGAAATTTGACGGAGGGCGCGCTTGTTCGCCGGCGCCCGACCGTGCCCATTACGACCTTTGGATCTGATCGCGGGGAATGGTCAACCTGCACGGTGGTTTCATCCTGGACCAGGGGTTCCACTACACTTACACCTAAACCCACCTGAGCCATCTCATCTTGGCTTGCCTTGTTGCGAATTGAGAAATATATTTTACTCGCTCGCAATTTGGGGGAAACGGGGGTGGGGGGAGGGGGGTGCTCCCTCCACCCCTGATCCGAATCCTGTTAATTTCGTAGAGGCCGAGGGGTTCGAACCCCGCTCCTGAACACCAATTGTTGCGGTGTTGGGTATCGGTGGCGAACACGACCGCTGGAGGGAGCAGTCGAGTCGGATCCACCGAACACACTGGAATTGAGGTCGTGCCTTTTGGATAAGTCTGAAAGGCATGGATCCCTGACTGGACCATGAATCGCCAATAATTCGACCGCGTGAGGTAGGTGTCCCTTGAGTGTCCAGTGTCCCTTGAGAGACAAAATTCTTCTTTGCCTTGCGGTGAGCTCCAAGGCATCCACCGGCAACATCAAGGACGGTGGTCTTGAAGGCGCTCCACAACTCTTCAGGACCCCCGAAGACCGAAGACCAGCAGACAATTCTCAAAACTCAACTCTCTGAAGACCAGAAGACAGCTCTCAACAACAACTCTCGTTTGGCCCATGCGCGCTTCTCTTATCCATCGCTCGCACTCCCTCATTGGGCAGAGAGAATGCTGTATGCCCATATTTGGAGCCAAGCCAGAACGAAATGCTTGTGCCCATGTTTGGGGCTTAGCCAGAGCAAACCGCTTGTGCCCATATTTGGGGCTAAGCCAGAGCAAACCGCTTGTGCCCATATTTGGGGCTAAGCCAGAGCAAACCGCTTGTGCCCATATTTGGGGCTCAGCCAGACCACAATGCTTGTGCCCATATTTGGAGCGAAGCCAGCACACCAACATCCAGAGAAACCCAGAGTGCCGAGGGCACACTGGACTCCACCCACGTACGTGCTGACACGCACGCGTGCAATGGTGCTGGTGGATGATGGTGGAAGGAAGCGAGGGCAGGTGTCGTTGTTGTGGTTGTTGGTAATTTAAATCCTAACTCTCAAAATAACTCACAGCGCACGTACAATTAATCACCCATTAAACATAGGATGGGACCCTAACTAGAAACACATACTTACCGATATAGCTGATCTCGAGGACCTGGCTGTTGTGTGCAGTAAGCTTCCAAATTCGAAACAATATAACTTCAACAACGATGTTGAACAAGAAAAATGTTGAACAAGAAGGTTATAATCGGATATAAAGAATATATATATATATATATATATATATATATATATATATATATATATATATATATATATATATATATATACTATGAACAACAAACATCCCAAATATGAACTAATTTTATTTAAATTATTTCATGATTTATGTTTTCAGTGTTTGTTGATAAATCTGCTTCGATGGAAACACGATCTGAAACAACAACAGAAGTCGATGATTTTGAAGAAGAAGAATCACGTGGTAATATTAGCCCCGCCCACCAAGGCCTCTCTTTGTTGTGAGTAAAATCTCTGAGAGTTGTTTAATAATTATCGATTTATACAACTAAGTTCGTGTTATGTGTTAATTTATGTTGAATTGCAATTTAACTGCGTGGAAGGAAATATCAGTCATTAAACAACAACCATTGAACAGCTGAAAGTGAAGAGGAAGAAGAATCCCCACGGTCTGTCGGCCTCACCGATGGAGGCTGCTCGAGCTTGTGTTCCTGTGACAAGGTCTTCTGAGTGTTTCACCATGGAAGATGATCTGTTAATGAAAGAGACCACGGCGCTGATCAAGACCTACGTGATGCACCGTGTGGTACCGGACGAGCCGCAGACCCTCAACCAAGCAGGATCAATTCTCATCCGGCTCGGTGACGAGGTGTTTTCCAAACACCGTGAGACCTATTGGGTAATGTTGGGACGGCTGTACCCGAACCCCCACGTTTTGAGTAACGTGAGCTCGGTGGCAGGAACGGTGACCCGTATGGCGGAAGTGGTGTTCTCCCTTTGTGAGGTGACCTGGGAACGCCTCATCAACGTCATCGTCCTGTTGGCCATGGCCGCTCAGAGAATGGACGACCAGTTCGGAACGGTGGAAGAACGAGCCGAGGTGTTGTCCCTTGAGATGAGCCGATACGTGGTGAAGCACCATGGGGTCTGGATTCGAGAACAAGGTGGTTGGGTGAGTCATCGAGTCGGTGTTGTGGGTCCAGTCCGGAGATAGGGAGCCTGGGTCGCTCTCGTCCTTTAGTCATTCTGCGCAAGTGGTTTGAGAGACCGGACTGTGTTGTTGGGGATCCTGAAGACGGTTCGATCCGGGTTGTCCTCTCATAGTGTTGTGGGCCGGGGTTTCGGTGGCGATAAACGACCACCAGGGGGGAGCAGTAGAGTCATCTCCCACAGAACACCCGGAATTTAGGTCGTAACCCTTGGATAACTCCAAAGGTCACGGGTCCCTTTGCAGACAGTGGTCGCCAATATTTCGACGGCGTTGGTCGGGTTAATTGCCTAATTTCAATGTACCTAAATACCCACGTCGTCCAACTACCGGGGAAAGCACACCCTCGGCCGACTCTGTCTGAATCGAGTCACTATCACCAACTCGGATCCGGCGTAACTGAGCGGAAGTTACCAAAGCCATGCCGGACCGAATGAACAACCTGCGGCACGAACGGCCTTACTATTTCTCAATACGCACCTTGCTCGGCCAATGAAGGAAAGCACAGAAAACGAGCTGGTACATTTAACAGGGTTTTATTTGACAAATAATAATCGGGGAGGGAAACACAGAGCAGAGTTATCACGAATGAAAGGCATGCAATGTACAAGCAAAGAAAAGCACTTCCACAATTCCACTTATCAGACTGGCGCCACACAAACACACGCACGCACGCACGCACGCACGTACACACACACACACACACACACACACACACACACACACACACACACACACACGCGCGCAAAATAACTGGGACCCGTCGGGTCTTTATTTCGGCCTATCAGCTCGACGGGAAGGCGAGCTTAGGGCAGGGGCCTATTCGGGTACCTTCCCGCCTCGTGCGGTTTCACCGGACCCGCACTTGTGGAGCTCAGAGTCTGTGACAGGAATGGGGATCCCAGCTCAAGCGCTCCAACGCAAACCACCACGGTCGGACTCGAACCCACGACCCAGACCAAGCCTCACTCGCCACCAAGACTGCAGACTGCAATCACCACGATCCTGCAGAACGCACCCTTGTCTGACCAACACTTCAGCCAACCACTCTACCCTTCTGAGGTGAGAGTGGTCTCTTCTCCTCCCACTCACCTCCTGATTGGACGAGGGGTTGTCGGATGACTCGTGCTGACCTCCCGATTGTCTGGGACGCGCGTGTCATGCTCGCCCTTCGCTCCTTGGCTGGAGGAAACAGTCCATGCCCTTCCTTCGGACGGAGCCTCGATCTGAGGCGATGGAGGCTCCGCCCACGCGTTCAGCCAAAAACACGTGGGCAATGGCGACCGGTTGAGTGCGGGGCCGTGGCGTTGTTGTAGTGGATGTCGTAGTAATTGTTGTTGATGAGAATGTAATAAACCGAACTAAAGACGTCACAACGCACATTTTCGAGTCTCCCACGAGACAAAAAGGAAAGGGACCTATCTCACACGTACTTACCGGCATAACTAACTTTGGGACCTGAATGTTGAGTGTGCATGGTTTCCAGATTCGTAACAATAGCAGGGTTAGAGTTTGGGGCTGGGGTACCACCACGGAGCGATGACATTTAGACTTGGTCGTGCACCTGTATCTCTCAAACGTGTCCTGTGGATGTAATGGTGAAATGGCGGGAGTTTACCTCAACTGAAGACTTTCTGTGTTTCCCTCAGGAAGATTTTGTGCGAAGGCACAAACCAAGATCTCTGCATTCCTTGATGACCCCATGGGTCTGTGCTGCGGTCTTGTTTGGAATCCTGGCCTTCATTGTTTGGTTTGTGAGATATCACAAATTCCAGAATCATCATTGAGATACTTTGAGGTAATCTGATGCTCGAGAACCACGAGGAAGGTTTAACTCCAGAACACGTAATGTTAGTAATAGTGATGGTGGGAGTAATGTTTTGTAATAGTGATGGTGGTAGTAATGTTCGTAGGAGTGGTAGTTTTGGTGGTGATAAAAGTAATGTTCGTACAAGTGGTAGTCATAATATTAGTTGTGGTAGTTAAATGTTGGTAGTGGTTATGTTAGAAGTCATGATTGTGGAAGTAATGGAGTACCAGTCGTGGTTGTAGTAGCTGTAGTCATCGTGGCCTATTGCCATTAAAGAGTAAAGATAAGGCAGAAGATGAAGGATGAACGACGTCTCACATCGTCTGTTGCTCCACCATCCACCATTGAAGAATGACAGCTCATTACATTGCCATGGCTGCTGGAAACAGTTTAATTATTTCCTTTGTTCATTCCCAATGCCACTCTCCATTGATCAGAAGCGTGCATTCGGGAAGAGTGGAAAGAAGAATGTAGTATGTACATGTGATAAAGAAGCTTGACTCTGATCCAGTTGAAATTGTTCGAATAAACTCACTGAGATAGAGCAATGAAAGATGTCTTCTTTGTTCGTATGCAGCACAAGGTGGTGGGTATCCTGGAACAGCCTACGTGTCCTGATTCTGAATAGAGAATGCTACAGGCAGGTTAACCAACCCTTGTAAAAATTTAAATCATTTTTCCTTCAACTGAAAACACTCCAAATGCGACGGAAAAAACTGTGCCTTCTCCACATACAACCACACCACCCGCCAGACAGGGCAGCGCCGCTCTCAACTGCTTGCAGCGGAGATGACGCGACATTGGTGGAGCATAAACATGCATGAGGCAAAACATGAATATGCATGAGGCAAGACATGAATATGCATGAGGAAAGACATTAACATGCATGAGGAAAGACATGAATATGCATGAGGCAAGACATGAATATGCATGAGGAAAGACATAAACATGCATGAGGAAAAACATGAATATGCATGAGGCAAGACATAAACATGCATGAGGCAAGGCATAAACATGCATGAGGAAAGACATGAATATGCATGAGGCAAGACGTGGGTGGAACATGAACATGTGATTTTTTTAAGGTTAAATTTTTAACATGGTATCCCAGGTGGGATTGTCCCGGTTATGAAAGGAGACCACAAGGTTCCAGTCAATCGGCAGCCCCCTTAGACACTTACCCCATTCCTGCATTGATGAGTTGTTCACAAATCTTTTTTGGGGGGGAAACCCTTCACAAAGCTCGACTTGAGGCACAGCTTCCAGCAGTTTATTGTGACAAATTCACGTGAAGTTTTCCACAAAACCAACAGACATCGTGGATTGTTCAGATACACACGTTAACGTTTGGCATGTCAACGACGCCATCTGTGTTTCAACACACAATGGGAAATTTACTGCTGGGGATAACAGGATCCGGGATCTACCTTGATGATTTGTTAGTCACGGGAGATTCCGTTAGCGACCATCTTCACAACCTTAAGAGTGTCTTGAAGAAGTTGCAAGATGTGGGATTGTGATTACGATGACATGAATGCGTTTTTCTCGCTGATGAAGTCACATTCCTCGGCCACAAGTTAACCGTGAACTTGACACAGTCCACGGATGAGAAGATCATGGCGATTACTGACACACTTGCTCCAAGAAATGTCAAAGAACTGAAGTTCTTCTTAGGGCTCCTGAACTCCTCGGGAAACTTTTTTGCCGGATTTAGCATCTGCTCTTCAGCCTCCACATCGCCTACTGCGGAAGGAGGTGCGGTGGCAAAGGAAGAAGGATCAACAAGGAGCATTCCTAAAAGCAAAGTACTCTTTGGTTCTTCGAGAACCAAAACACATGTCGTGAAGAGGCAAAGAGAAACGTGAGTAAATAAACTCGCGTTTCTCTTTTCCTCTTGATGACACGAGTTTTGGTTCTCGAAGAACTGAACATCGCACATTTGCAATTATCGATCGTACATCGTACAAGAGGTTGAATTTACGGACAAATAGGACACTTACTTATTGGACATCTGGCAACCCTGACCCTCCCCCACTTTCGTCTGGACAAGGGTTAAGCAACGATGTTGAACAAGAAAATGGCAGAAACGAAGGTTTAATCGTATTTTCACAAGGAAATTTACAAAGAAATCTAACACAGGTGGAGGTCATTCAGCCCATCATATCTGGTCGAACACCACTCCAACCCATCCACACAAGATCGAAGGAAGAAAATACAAAAAAATGTTTTTCATTCATGAAATTAAAAATTTTGTTTGTTTGTTTTTTGTGTTTTTGTAGGTTTTGTATTTTTTCTTCTTCCCCTCGAGGCGGGGGCATGCGCTTGGTTAAAAACACACAACATCAACCACACAACCCCCCGAACAAGACACCCACCAACAGCACTCCATACACAATCGCCCATCAATACTCAAACTACATAAAGTCTTATCAACGTCCCCATACCCCTCTCTCTCCATAACTTCCAGGTACCGATCTAATTCTAATTTAAACTTTTCTACTTATTCTGCTGCCACCACCTTTCCAGGGAGACCATTGCATACATTAACTCCTCTCTGAGTGAAAGCCCCCTTCCTTACTACTGTCTTAACTCTTCTCTTCTTTACTCTCAGTTTATGGCCCCTCGTTCTGTCACGATCCACTCTGTTGAATAATTAATCTGCACTTATTTTATCTCTACCTTTCATTGTCTTAAACATCTCCATCATACCACCTCGTAACCACCTCCTTTCTAGTGTACAAAGACCTGTCTCCTTCAGCCGATCCTCATAGCTGAGTCGATCAAGGCCCGGAATCAATCTACTAGCCCTACGCTGAATCTTCTCGATGGCATCTATGTCCTTCTGGAACTGTGGTGACCAGAAATGCACACCATTGGGTCATCTGCAAATTTTGAAAGCTTACTCTTCATCACATTATCCAAATCGTTGATGTAAATAATGAAAAGTAATGGTTCGAGTACTGATTCCTGAGGTACCCCGCTACTTACATCCTCCCAGCAAGACATCCTCCCACTCACAGCGACTCTTTGCTTCCCACGACTAAGCCTGTTTGTAATCCAATAAGCAACCTGACCAGCCACTCCACAAGGCCTCACTTTGTCTCACAACCTCAACTAGAGGGGGAGCACTCGGTAGAGTGCAAAACCTCCGCCGCCAATTCTGCTGGGTCACTTAAGTGAACCTGATATCCTATTCATTGGAGGACAAAACGGATCAGACTCCACTGAGCCACGATTGAATAAACTAAACTAGATCGACGCTCATGTGGAAATGCCCAAAAAATAAAATCGAAATTTTTTTGAAAAAAAAGGTGCAAAATTTGTTGTTTTTTTCTCCAACAAATTTTTTTTTGCTTGGATATCACTTAAAACATGTAGAAATGCAAAAACAAAAATTCAAATATTTTTTCAAAGTGGCCACCATCGCGGCCATATTGGACTTTGGACCAAGTTCAAGATCTAATGGCATGATCCTTGGACCATACCTAATCCCCCCACCAAGTTTCGTCGAAATCCGTGCAGGGGTTTTTCTGTAATACTGTTCACAAACAAACAAATAAAAACAATGTCACCTGCAGGGTGACCCGTATCTTGCCAAAAGGTGACCACGTGTGACTTCTTTAAGGTCACACTGAGGTGAACAGAGCTGCTATCCACCAGGAGCGACTCCTTGAGGAATATCTTCCTCCGAGAGATTCCGATGAGAATCGTTCTACAGAGTAACCATGAAAAATATGCTTTTGCCTCATAACGTCACCAAATAACGTCATAATGTCTCAAGCTTGACATATCTAGAAAGCACTCATCGAGGTGTTCAATTTGAGGTACTACACGATATGTTTCCTAAAACTTGAAAATTTGACCTTGGGGTAAAATATGTTTGACCTGAGGCGCTAACCATGAAGGTGAAGGCCAATCGCCACCAAAAATTAATCAGCTGAGCGACAGACCATGAACTATATTCCCATGAAGGTTGAAGACGATCCGATCAAAATTACTCAAAAAATAAGGGTTTCGTCGACTCCCCTGATTTGCGCCAAAGTGACCTTGACCTTTGACCTTGACCTTCAAAATTTTGTGCACTGAAAGGGACCTCTATAGGCCTCTGATATGCGAAGTTACAAAAATTTCCGATGATAACTGTGCTCTGCAGAATTTTTTATACGTGATTACAGACAAAAAAAAAAAACATACAAACTGACTAACATATCTTGCAAGACTTCGTTTTGGCAAGATAACAAGCCAGTAGGCGACGAGGGATTCGCTAGGATCGAAGCACTGGATACGATGCTTTTCATTCTGACCGATCCATCGACGAAGATTCATTGCCAAGACATATTGGTTCACATTCAATTATCCCTCTTCCTGGCAAAATTTTTCCTATTGCGTATTTTGCCAACTGGCACTCCTCATAAAAAATGACGGTCAATAGACACCCTATTTTTGAAGGACTACCATTTCAAAAATAATCGGTTTGCTGGTTTGTGCTGTGGAGCCTCGCGTTGCAGGCACACACACACACACACACACACACACACACACACACACACACACACGGAAAACCTGATAAACTTCTCTCAATGCTCTTGTTTGACCACACCTCCTGAGCCACACAATATTTTTCACAAGCCACGCCCACTTTCCTACACCACTCCCACTTTAAATAATAAATAATTGGAGGTGGTGTGTGGGTCGTGGAATCGTTTTCAGGAAAAAAATAAATAATTGTAGGTGGTGTGTGGGTGGGGAATCGTTTTCGGTAAATAAATAAATAATTAGAGGTGGAGTGTGGGTCGTGGAATCATTTTCGGTAAATAAATAAATAATTGTAGGTGGTGTGTGGGTGGGGAATTTTCGGTAAATAAATACATAATTAGAGGTGGAGTGTGGGTCGTGGAATCATTTTCGGTAAATAAATAAATAATTGGAGGTGGTGTGTGGGTGGGGAATCGTTTTCAGTAAATAAATAATTGAAGGTGGTGTGTGGATCGTGGAATTGTTTTCGGAAAATAAATAAATAATTGAAGGTGGTGTGTGGGTCGTGGAATCGTTTTCGGCAAATAAATAAACATATTATTAGAAATCCACAAAGACAGAAATTCCGGTGAATCCATTTATTTTGGATCCTTTTCACTTTGGTCAATAACGCTTGGATCGAGGAGAGATCAAAGGTGGAACGACGGTGTAGTTCATGACAAACACTGTATACACACCTTAAATGACGGTAAATACAGACCCAATTTTTGAAGGACTACCATTTGAAAAATAAAACCTCAATCAAAATATATCGAAGTGTTTAATTCCGAAGTCTCGTTTCTCTACATTCAAAACTGAAGGACAAGTATTGAAAATACTGTACGCGGTTTTTCGGCCGCTGCACAGCAACGGGTGGTTGCTCGGCAACGAAATTCAAATGCGCACACTCCCAGACCATATGGCACCTGTTGGCAAAGTTTCATCGAAATCGGTTCGCTGGTTCGTGCTGTGGAGCCTCTCGTTGCAGACACACACACACACACACACACACACACACACACACACACACACACACACACACACACACACACACACACACGGAAAACCCGACAATAAGGGATATCTCGCATATATAGCGAATCCAACAAACAGACAGGGGTGAAAACAGTAACCTCCGTCCTTCTTCGATGGCGGAGGTTAAATATATCTATATTTATCTATAATTCCAGCAGTGTGTGTGTGTGTGTGTGTGTGTGTGTGTGTGTGTGTGTGTGTGTGTGTGTGTTTGTGTGTGTGTGTGTGTTTGTGTGTGTGTGTGTGTGTGTCTGCGACTGCTGTTTCTCGACAGCCACTGGTTCGACCTTATTGAAACTTGCCAGGTATATTTCTGGGGACTTGAGTATGTGCCTTTTCAAGGTTTGATATTAATCGGACAAGTGGTTCCCAAGTTATGGCCATTTATTTAACAACCAATGACAGGACACGTTGCTGTGTAGGCGTGGCCGATGGGGAAAGGGCGCCTTAGTTATCAATGACAGGGCACGTTGCTTGGCGTTTTGCACCCACAGTATCTATCTTCTATCTACCTATAATTCCAGCAATCTCTGTTTGTTTGCCTTTCTAAAGGTTTGAAATTAATCGGACAAGTGGTTCCCAAGTTGCGACGAAGTTTGAGCGCGTTCCCCATGACGGGTTACAACGTACGGACTTCCAGATAGTGATGACTCACTGTATTCGAATAATTTCTCGATTTCTTATGCGCATTTATAGATAAATACAATGCCCCAATCCAGTCGTAGTTTACGAGAGCGAAGGAACGGCCTGTGTGGTTGTTGTTTCTGGCCTGCGGTTTGATAGTTTTTTCTGTTGTTTTTTTTGCACGTACGGCCACACACGAGTATACAAAAATACTTTGAACGAACATACATCCCAAATATGAACCAATTTTATTTAAACTATTTCATGCTTTATGTTTTCAGTGAATGTTGATAAATCTGATCGATGGAAACACGATCTGAAACAACAACAGAAGTCGATAATGTTGAAGAAGAAGAATCACGTGTGTAATATTAGCCCCGCCCACAGAGGCCTCTCTTTGTTGTGAGTAAAATCTCTGAGAGTTGTTGTATAATAATTATTTTATCGATTGATACAAACAAGTTCGTGTTTAGTGTTAATTTATGTTGAATTGTAATTTAACTGCGTGGAAGGAAATATCAGTCATAAAACAACAACCATTGAACAGCTGAAAGTGAAGAGGAAGAAGAATCCCCACGGTTTGTCGGCCTCACCGATCGAGGCTGCTCGAGCTTGTGTTCCTGTGACAAGGTCTTCTGAGTGTTTCACCATGGAAGACGATCTGTTAATGAAAGAGACCACGGCGCTGATCAAGGCCTACGTGATGCACCGTGTGGTACCGGACGAGCCGCAGACCCTCAACCAAGCAGAATCGATTCTCATCCGGATCGGTGATGAAGTGTTTTCCAAACACCGTGAGACCTTTGGGGAATTGTGGGGACGGCTGTACCTGTACCGCGGCGATTTGAGTAACGCGAACTCGATGGCAGGAACGGTGACCCGCCGTGTAGTGAAAGCCGTGTTCTCCGATGAGGAGGTGAACTGGGAAAGCCTCGTCATCGTCATCGTCCTGTTGGCCACGGTCGCTCAGGAAATGGGCGACCAGTTCGGAACGGTGGATGAACGAGCCGAGGTGTTGTCCCTTGAGATGAGCCGATTCGTGGTGAACCACCTTGGGGACTGGATTCGAGAACGAGGCGGTTGGGTGAGTCATCGAGCCGGTTGTGGGTCCAGTCCCGAGAGGGTTACTCTGGTCCTTGAGTCGTTCTGCACGAGCGGTTTGAGAGACCGGACTGTGTTGGTGGGGATTCTAAAGACGGTTCGATCCGGACTGTCCTCCAATAGAGGGGTTAGAGTTCGGGGCTGGGGTACCACCACGCAGAGATGACATTTAGTCTTGGTCGTGCACCTGTATCTCTCAAATGTGTCCTGTGGATGTAATGGTGAAATGGCGGGAGTTTACCTCAACTGAAGACTTTCTGTGTTTCCCTCAGGAAGATTTTGTGCGAAGGCACAAACCAAGATCTCTGCCTTCCTTGATGACCCCATGAGTCTGTGCTGCGGTCTTGTGTGGAATCCAGGCCTCCATTGTTTGCTTTGTGAGATATCACAAATTCCAGAATCATCATTGACATACTTTGAGGTAATCTGATGCTCGAGTACCACGTGGAAGGTTTAACTCCCGAACACGTTATGTTAGTATTAGTGGTAGTGGTAATGTTAGTAATAGTGATGGTGGTTGTAATGTTCGGAGGAGTGGTAGTTTTGGTGGTGGGAAAAGTAATGTTCATACAAGTGCAGTCGTAATGTTAGTTGTAGTTATATGTTGGTCGCCGTCATGTTAGAAGTCATGATGGTTGAAATAATGGTGTACCAGTGGTGGTTATTGTGGCCTATTGCCGTTGAAGAGTAACGATAAGGCCGAAGATGAAGGATGAACGACGTCTCGCACCGTCTGTTGCTCCACCATCCACCGTTGAAGAATCACAGCTCTTTACATTGCCATGGCTGCTCGACACAGTTTGATTCTTTCCTTTGTTCATTCCCAATGCCACTCTCCATTGATGAGAAGTGTGCATTCGGGAAGAGTGGAGAGAAGAATGTAGTATGTGTGTCTGATAAAGAAGCTTTACTCTGATCCAGTTGAAATGGTACGAATAAACTCACTGAGATAGAGCATTGAAAGATGTGTCGTCTTCTTTGTTCGTATGCAGCAGAAGTTGGCGGGTATCCTGGAATGGCCTACGTGTCCTAATTCTTGAATAGAGGATGCTACAGGAAAGTTAACCAACACTTGTAAAAAATTTTTTATCATTTTTCCTTTGTCTTAAAAAACTCCAAGTGCGACGGAAAAAACTGTGCCTTCTCCACATCCACCACACCACCCGCCAGAGAGGGCAGCGCCGCTCTGACCTGCTTGTAGCGGAGATGACGTGACATTGGCGGAGCATAAACATGCATGAGGCAAGAAATGAATATGCATGAGGAAAGACCTGAATATGCATGAGGCAAGACATAAACATGCATAGGCAAGACATGAATATGCATGAGGAAAGATATGAATATGCATGAGGAAAGACATGAATATGCATGAGGAAAGACATGAATATGCATGAGGCAAAACGTGGGTGGAACATGAACATGTGATTTTTTTAAAGTTAAATTTTTAACATGGTATCCCAGGTGGGATCGTCCCGGTTATGAAAGGAGACCACAAGGTTCCAGTCAATCCGGCAGCCCCCTTAGACACTTACCACATTCCTGCATTGATGAGTTGTTCACAAAACTTTTTTGGGGGGAAACCCTTCACAAAGCTCGACTTGAGCCACAGCTGCCAGCAGTTTATTGTGACAAATTCACGAAAAGTTTTCCACAAAACAAACACACATCGTGGATTGTTCAGATACATACGATAACCATTTGGCGTGTCAAGACGCCATCTGTGTTCCAACGCACAATGGAAAATTTACTGCTGGGGATTACAGGATCCGGCATCTACCTTGATGATTTGTTCGTCACGGGAGATTCCGTTAGCGACCATCTTCACAACCTGAAGAGTGTCTTGAAGAAGTTGCAAGAAGTGGGATAGTGATTACGATGACATAAATGCGTTTTTCTCGCTGCTGAAGTCACATTCCTCGGCCACAAGTTAACCGTGAACTTGATACAGTCCACTGATGAGAAGATCATGGCGATCACTGAGGCACCTGCTCCAAGAAATGTCAAAGAACTGAAGTCCTTCTTAGGGCTCCTGAGCTCCTTGGGTAAGTTTTTTTTGCCGGATTACGCATCTGCTCTTGAGCCTCTACATCGCCTACTGCGGAAGGAGGTGCGGTGGCAAAGGAAGAAGGATCAACAAGGAGCATTCCTAAAAGCAAAGTACTCTTTGGTTCTTCGAGAACCAAAACACATGTCGTAAAGAGGCAAAGAGAAACGTGAGTAAATAAACTCGTGTTTCTCTTTTCCTCTTGATGACACGAGTCTTGGTTCTCAAAGAACGGTACATCGCACATTTGCAATTATCGATCGTACAAGAGGTTGAATTTACGGACAAATAGGACACTTATCGGACATCTGGTAATCCTGACCCTCTCCGAATTTAGTCTCGACAAGAGTTCAGCAACGATGTTGAACAAGAAAATGGCAGAAAAGAATGTTATAATCGGATTTTTCCCCTTGGGGAGGGGGCATGGGCTTGGTTAAAAACACACAATATCAACCACACAACCCCCTTAACAAGACACTCACCAACAGCACTCCGTACACAATCACCCATCAATACTCAAACTACATGAAGTCTTCTCAACATCCCCATACCTCTCTCTCCATAACTTCCATGTATCTATCTAATTCAAATTTAAACTTTCTACTTTTTCTGCTGCCACTACCTTTCCAGGGAGACCATTCCATGTATTAATTCCTCTCCGAGTAAAAGTCCCCTGCCTTACTACCGTCTTAACTCTCGTCTTCCTTACTCTCAGGCTATGGCACCTGGTTCTGTCACTGTCCACTCTGTTGAATAATTCATCTGTACTTATTTTATCTCCACCTTTCATCTATCTAAAATTCCAGCAATGTGTGTGTGTGTGTGTGTGTGTATGTGTGTGTGAGACCGCTGTTTCTCGACAACCACTGGTCTGATCTAATTGAAACTTGCCAACTACATTGCTGGGAAGCTGAGTATGTGCCTTTTCAAGGTTTGATATTAATCGGACAAGAGCTTCCCAAGTTATGGCCATTTATTTACCAACCAATAATGCCCAACCGAAAATAATGCCCCCCTTGATGTGTGTTGTGTGTTAGCTCTCATACGAGCCTCGACAAAGAATACAAAAACAAAAAAAAAACCAATGAGAGGACACGTTGTTGCGTGGGCGTGGCCGATGGGGAAGGGAAGCTCAGTCGTGTTCCCCATTACGGGTTACAACGTACGGGCTTCCGGAGAGTGATGACTTCGTGTATTCTAATAATTTCTCGATTTCTTTTGCGCATTTATAGATAAACACAATGCCCCAAGTTGTGATCGTTTTCATATTAGACGGTGCATAAATTTCGGTAACATCAGAGTGCTGGTATGCTCCGAACCAGGAAGTAAATTTTTTTTTTCTCTTCTCTTCTCTTTTTGTTTTTCCTTGCGACGACATTGCGAAAAGGTAAAATATGTTGGCGCGAATTGAATAATTGGCCATTAAAACCTAAATTGCGAATCATCGTAACTGTGATATGCGAACTTCCGCGCCACGCACGTACGGGCACACGAGAGCAAAGAAACGGCCTGTGTGGTTGTTGTTTCTTGCTTGCGATTGGAATATTTATTTATTTATTTATTTATTTTTATTTTACGGGCACATACTGGTCTATCTATAATTCCAGCAATGTGTGTGTGTGTGTGTGTGTGTGTTTGTGTGTGTGTGTGTGTATGTGTGTGTGTGTGTGTGTTTCTGACTGCTGTTTCTCGACAACCACTGGACCGATCAAATTGAAACTTGCCAGGTATATCGCTGGGGACCTGAGTATGTGCCTTTTCGAGGTTTGATATTAATCGGACAAGTGCTTCCCAAGTTATGGCCATTTACTTCCCAACCAATGACAGGACACGTTGCTGTGTGGGCGTGGCCGATGGGGGAAGAGAACCTCAGCCGCGTTCCCCATTACGGGTTACAATGTACGCACTTCGTGTGTTCTAATAATTTCTCGATTTCTTATGCGCATTTATAGATAAACACAATGCCCCAAGTTAGGATCGTTTTAAAATTAGACTGTGCATAAATTTCGGTAACATCAGAGTGAGCTGGTATGCTCCAAACCCGGAAGCAAATTTTAAACACGCGATAACTTACGATCGAAAATAAGCAAGTGGGAGACAATATTTATACAACGGGTGTTTTTTTAGTCCCTTTAGATGTTTTTTGTTGCTGTTTTGGTACTTTTTCCCACCCCAGAAAATGGCGTCACACTGCAGAGAAAGTAGTTAACTGTACATCTATCTATAATTCCAGCAATCTGTGTGTGTGTGTGTGTGTGTGTGTGTGTGTGTGTCTGTGTGTGTCTGTGACCGCTGTTTCTCGACAACCACTGGTCCGATCTCATTGAAACTTGCCAGGTATATTGCTGGGGACCTGACGATGTGCCTTCTCAAGGTTTGATATTAATCGGACAAGTGCTTCCCAAGTTATGGCCATTTATTTACCAACCAATGACGAGACACGTTGCTGCGGCCATTTATTGACCAACCAATGACAAGATACGTTGCTGCGTAAGCATGGCCGATGGGGAAGAGAACCTCAGCAGTGTTCCCTATTACAGGTTACAACGTACGGACTTCCGGATCGTGATGACTTAATGTATTCCAATAATTTCTCGATTTCTTATGTGCATTTATAGATAAACACAATGCCCCAATCCAGTCGTCGTTTACGAGAGTGAAGGAACGGCCTGTGTGGTTGTTTCTGAGTCGCGGTTTGAATTTTTTTTTTGCACGTACGGTCACGCACGTTCGGGCACGTACTAGTGTCTATAATTCCAGCATTCTGTGTGTGTGTCTGTGACCACTGTTTCTCGACAACCACTGGTCTGATCTAATTGAAACTTGCCAGGTATATTGCTGGGGACCTGAGTATGTGCCTTTTCAAGGTTTGATATAAATCAGACAAGTGGTTCCCAAGTTATGGCCATTTATTTACCAACCAATGACAAGACACGTTGCTGCATAGGCGTGGCCGATGGGGAAAGGGCGCCATTTAGTTACCAAGACAGGACACGTTGCTTGGCGTTTTGCACCCACAGTATCTATCTTTTATCTATGTATAATTCCAGAAATCTCTGTTTGTTTGCCTTTCTAAAGGTTTGAAATTAATCGGACAAATGGTTCCCAAGTTACGGCCAAGTTAGAGCGCGTTCCCTATTACGGGTTACAACGTACGGACTTCCAGATAGTGCTGACTTACCGTATTCTAATAATTTCTCGATTTCTTATGCGCATTTATAGATAAACACAATGCCCCAATCCAGTGGTCGTTTACGAGAGCGAAGGAACGACCTGTGTTGTTGTTGTTTCTGGCACCCGGTTTGAAATTTTTTTTTTTTTTGCACGTACGGACACGAACTGGTATACATAAATACTTTGAACGAACATAAATCCCAAATATGAACCAATTTTATTTAAATTATTTCATGCTTTACGTTTTCAATGTTTGTTGCTAAATTTACTTCGAAGGAAACACGATCTGAAAACAACAACAGAAGTCGATAATGTTGAAGAAGAAGAATCACGTGTTTAATATGAGCCCCGCCCACCAAGGTCTCTCTTTGTTTGAGTAAAATCTCTGATCCTTGTTGTATAATAATTATTTTCTTGATTTATACAAACAAGTTCGTGTTAATTGATTTATACAAACAAGTTCGTGTGAAGTGTTAATTTATGTTGAATTGTAATTTCACTGCGTGGAAGGAAATAGTCATTAAACAACAACCACTGAAAAGATGCAAGTGAAGAAGAAGAAGAAGAAGAAGAAGAAGAAGAATCCCCACGGTTTGTCGGCCTCACCGATCGAGGCTGCTCGAGCTTGTGTTCCTGTGACAAGGTCTTCTGAGTGTTTCACCATGGAAGACGATCTGTTAATGAAAGAGACCACGGCGTTGATCAAGGCCTACGTGATGCACCATGTGGTACCGGAGGAGCCGCAGATCCTCAACCAAGCAGAATCGGTTCTCGTCCTGCTCGGTGACGAGGTGTTTTCCAAATTCCGTGAGACCTTTGGGGAAATTGTGAGACGGCTTTACACGAACCGCTGCGATTTGAGTAACATGAGCTCGATGGCAGGAATGGTGACCCGCCATGTCGCGGAAGCGGTGTTCTCCGATGGCGTAGTGAAATGGGGAAGCCTCGTGTACGTCACCGTCCTGTTGGCCACTATCGCTCAGGAAATGGACGACCAGTTCAGAACAGTGGATGAACGAGCCGAGGTGTTGTCCCTTGAGATGAGCCGATACGTGGTGAAGCACCATGGGGACTGGATTAGAGAACGAGGTGGTTGGGTGAGTCATCGAGCCGGTGTTGTGGGTCCAGTCCCTAGATAGGGAGCCTGAGTCGCTCTTGTCCTTTAATCGTTCTGCACCACCGGTTTGAGAGACCGCACGGTGTTGGTGGGGATTCTAAAGACGGTTCGATCTGGACTGTCCTCTAATAGAGCCGGTTAGAGTTTGGGGCTGGGGTACCACCACGGAGAGATGACATTTAGTCTTGGTCGTGCACCTGTATCTCTCAAACGTGTCCTGTGGATGTAATGGTTAAATGGCGGGAGTTTACCTCAAATGAAGGTTTTCTGTGTTTCCCTCAGGAAGATTTTGTGCGAAGGTACAAACGAAGATCTCTGCCTTCCTTGATGACCCCATGAGTCTGTGCTGCGGTCTTGTTTGGAATCCAGGCCTCCATTGTTTGGTTTGTGGGATATCACGACTTCCAGAATCATCATTGAGATACTTTGAGGTCATCTGATGCTCGAGTACCACTTGGAAGGTTTAACTCCCGAACACGTAATGTTAGTAATAGTGATGGTGGGAGTAATGTTCGTAGTTGTGGTGGTGGAAAAAGTAATATTTGTACAAGTGGTAGTCGTAATGTTAGTTGTGGTAGTTATATGTTGGAAGTAGTGATGTTAGAAGTCATGATGGTCGAAGTATTGGAGTACCACTGGTGGTTGTGGTAGGTGTAGTCATCGTGGCCTATTGCCGTTGAAGAGTAAAGATAAGGCAGAAGATGAAGGATGAACGACGTCTCACACCGTCTGTTGCTCCACCATCCACCGTTGAAGAATCACAGCTCATTACATTGCCATGGCTGCTAGACACAGTTTAATTCTTTCCTTTGTTCATTCCCAATGCCACTCTCCATAGATCAGAAACGTGCATTCGGGAAGAGTGGAGAGAAGAATCTGGTGTGTACGTGTGATAAAGAAGCTTTACTCTGATCCAGTTGAAATGGTACGAATAAACTCACTGAGATAGAGCGTTGAAAGATGTGTCGTCTTCTTTGTTCGTATGCAGCACAAGGTGGGGGGTATCCTGGAACAGCCTACGTGTCCCAATTCTTGAATAGAGAATGCTGTAGGCAGGTTGACCAACCCTTGTAGAAGTTTCAATCACTTTTCCTTAATCTTAAAACACTCCAAGTGCGACGGAAAAAACTGTGCCTTCTCCACATAAAACCACACCACCCGATAGAGAGGGCAGCGCCGCTCTCACCTGCGTGCAGCGGAGGTGACGCGACATAATATGGTATCCCAGTGGGATCGTCCCGTTTATGAAAGGAGATGGCTCAGTTCAGATATGTGGAGACCACAAGGTTACAGTCAATCTGGAAGCCCCTCAGACACTTTCCCCATTCCTGCATTGATGAGTTGTTCACAAAACTTTCTGGGGGGAAACTTCACAAAGCTCGACTTGAGGCACCGCTACCAATTGTTGGTTTTGTCGAAAACCTCACGTGATTTGTCACGATAAACACACATCGTGGATAGTTCAGATATACACGCTAACCGTTTGGCATGTCAACGGTTGCAATTATAATCGATCGTCCAAGAGGTGGAATTATCGTACAAATACAACACTTATCGGACATCAGGCAACCCTGACCCTCTCCCACTTTATCCTGCACAAGTCATCGTGAAAGATGTGTCATCTTCTTTGTTCATCGTGAAAGGTGTATCACCACTATGACTACATAAACTACTACCACCACTGGTACTCCGTTACTACGACCATCATGACTTCTAACATGACTACGAGCAACATATTGTTACGGGGCCGGGTATCGGTGGCGAGCACGACCGCAAGAGGGAGCAGTAGAGTCGGCTCCACCGAACACACCGGAATTGAGGTCGTGCCTTTTGGATAAGTCAGAAAGGCATGGGTCCCTTACTGGTCCATGAATCGCCAATGAATCGACCGCTTGGGGTCGGGTCAATTGCCAAACTTCAATATACCTGATTACCCACGTGGACAAAGCTACCGGCGAATTCACACCCTCGACGGGCCTCAAGCGGAACGAGCCTGATCCGTGTGTAACCCGAGAGGAGATTGCCAAGGCCCGTCGGACCAAATGAACAATTTACGGCCTCGCTATTTCTCAACACACACCGTGCCAAGCCAAAGAAAGAAACACTGAAACGAGCTGGAGCATTTAACAAAAGGGATATTTATTTATAATGGGGGCAGGGAAGCACGCAAGAAGGCAAAGTTAACCAAATGCTGAAGGAATAGCAATTTATGTACAACTACTTATGCAGTTTTACTCAATAGACTGGTGCCACAAACACACACACACGTTTATCCAAAAAGAAACGGCCCCGTCAGGTCTTTATTGGAGGCCTCCAGCTCGAGGAAAGGTGAGCTGGAGGTCAGAGCATATTCTTGGACCTTCCCGCCTCGTGCGGTCTTCGACGATCCGGTGTGGCAGGACTCGAACCCACCACACAATGCCCCTCCAAGCCCAGGCAGGGGATCCTCGTGGGACAGGCTCGTAGGTACACAGGCCACAAGAGAAGAAACTCTGTTGGCGGGACCCCAGGAAGGCGACGACTGGCTTCAGAAGACCACCAGACGTCCGAAGACCAGCAGATAATTCTCAAAACTCAACTCTCTCAAGACCAGAAGACAACTCTCAACAAAACTCTCGTTTGGCCCACGCGCGCTTCTCTTCTCCCTCGCTCGCACTCCCTCATTGGGCAGAGAGAACGCTCTCTGCCAATATTTGGGGCCAAACTAGCCAATTGAAGGAAACCACGACATTGCAGAATGGGGAACAAGAAAGACAGTGCAATAGAAAACACAAAGAACAGGAAATGAGACAGGAGAAAGAAATCCGTCAATTGAAGGAAATAACGAGATTGCAGAATGAGGAACAGGAAAGACAGTGGAATCAAAAACTGAAAGAGGATGAATTTGAAACTGAACGACAAAAGGAAAAAACTAGGTTGGAGTTCGAGGAGAAAGTGAAGGAGCAAGGAATGAAGCAGGAAGGAGACAACAAGATTGGAGAGGGAAGAACGAGAGGAACAATGGGATAGAAAACAAAAAGAACATGAAGCCGAGGTTGACCAATTGGAAGAAAAGGCAAGGCTGGAGTGCGAGGAGATAGACAAAGAACAGCGAATGAAACACAAAAGGGAAATTAACCAAATGCAGCAAACCATGAAACTGGAGAAGGAAGGACAGGAGAGGAAACAAGGAAGGTAATGAGAGAACAGCGAATGAAACACAAAAGGGAAATTAACCAAATGAAGCAAACCATAAAACTGGAGAAGGAAGGACAGGAGAGGAAACAAGGAAGGGTAATGAGAGAACAGCGAATGAAACACAAAAGGGAAATTAACCAATTAAAGCAAACCATGAAGCTGGAGAAGGAAGGATAGGAGAGGAAACAACGAAGAGTATACGAGAGAACAGCGAATGAAACACAGGAAAGAAATAAGCCAATTGAAAGAAACGATGAGATTGGAAATGAAGAGCAGGAGAAAGTGTGGGGTAGAAAACAAGAACAATGTGAGTTTGAAATTGAACAACTTAAACGGAGAGCAAGATTGGAGTCAGCGGAGATTGAGGAGCTCTGGAGGGAGAACGAACAGCTAATGGGGCTCAGAGAGGAAGAACGACTCAAATGGGAAGGAAAAAGGAGCCAGAAAGAAACGGTAGAGGAGACGGCACGACAAAGACGGGGTTAAAAACGAGCACACACACACGGAGTTAGTGGAGGATAATGAGGGGGAGCTGGCAGACTGTTTTGGGACCCGGTGCTAGCAGCTGGATAGCCTCCTTCGGGAACGGAGGGAGACGCTATTCTCCCTTGAAGCTGATCGCGACCAGTTGGGTTCGGTCGTGTCAAGCGAGTTCGAGGGGACGAGTGCTGTGGACAGGTGCACATGCAGCTTGGGCGGTATAGAGGCCCCGGGAACCCTTGTGGGGACACAAATCCCCAGTGTGATTGTCCCGGTGTGTGTGGTGAAAGGTGTGAGTGCGCCCCCGTGTGTGAGTGGTGTGGTCACGAGTGTGCCGGAGTGCATGCTTCCCAGCACGCCGAGTGTAGATGAGGCACCGCGTGTGTCACCGCGTGTGCGAGTGAGTGGCCGAGTGCAAGAGAGACCATGTGTGTGAGAGAGCAGTATGTGAGGGAGATGACGGTGGGCATGTGCGAACATGCAGCCGCGTCTCCCTGGGTGAATGTCATGTCGTGGTGTGTGAGCGACGTGACACGCAGGTGTGCATGGGTCGAATGGAGGCGAGGACGGCGACAGAGAGACAGGGGCCGAGTAGCGGCCATAGTTGGATTGGGGACCGCGCCGGGTTTACCCAGCAGCGAGCGCGAGGTCCGTGCTGTGGTACGCACGAGGCCGCCACGTGCGCGGCTGCGGGAGTGAAACCCGGTCCGGGAACGCCAGCGGTGGATGTTGCCGATCCCGTGGATCGACAAAGGTTAGGCAGGATTACGGATTTGGACCGGACGGGTTCTCCTCGCAAGCTTGTGTTAAGCTCCAATGGGCAGGGCACATGTGTTCGCGTGGGGAACCCCTCGAGACGTGGGGCTTGTGTTTTTTTATGCGGAGGGTGACGTCGTGGCTGCACGTGTGGTTGGAATCCGGCAGGAGGGTGAATCCCTGCTGGATGGTGTCGTCCAAGAGGGACGAGGGACGCGAACGGCCGCCATGACGTCTCGCCAAAGGTGCGCGGCTGTGAATTGCCGCGCTGTTGCGCGAGTTGCGAGTTGCCGCGCTGGTGCATGTGCATTTAAAAAAAACAATAAAAAGCAAGCCTCGCTTTCGGGTGAACAGGATTCCTTGGGCAAGGGGTGGAA
The DNA here is from genome assembly GCF_056783735.1 of Eptatretus burgeri. NCBI lineage: Eukaryota > Metazoa > Chordata > Myxini > Myxiniformes > Myxinidae > Eptatretus > Eptatretus burgeri. Next base: position 214,976 of record NW_028225116.1, on the reverse strand, counting down.
GACCCCCCTGCCAGGGCACAGGATGGAACTAGTTAGGGGGATGGGTTAGCTTCGCTCGACTGGTTTCATGGGGCAGGGGAAAGTCCTCATGGAGCCCGTGGAATGGATTAGGTGGAGGGATTCAGTTCAGATTTAGGTTGGGGAAATGATTTTAGAGCGTTTGGAAAACAAAGACAGACTTTGAATGTGTAGAGGGGATGTAGCTTAGCTACGTAGTGTAAATGGAATGTGCTGTAATGTAAGGGACGACGTGGGAGCACGAGGTAGTTAGGGGATTTAGTGAGAAGGATGGCAGAGTTCAGCGATGAGTGAGTTGAGAAATGTGGAAGGAAAATGTACTTGGTGAGTGAGTGAGGCCAGCGGGTCTGTGTGAATGGAGCGAATGTGGAATGCATGGTGCGATGAGTGATTGGGGGAGGAGTGACTCCCGCCCAAGGGACCCCGGGGTCAGTGTAGAGTGAGTTAGTGGGTGAGTTAAATTGACAAAATGGAGGTCTTTTGCTGTTGGTGGGAATGTAGGCTCGATACCCGTTTGGAGGGGTGCAGAAGCCCTGTTGACGGGCTGGGAGCGTGGCTACGAATGGTGAGTATCGCTGAGTGGGTACCCTGGGCACGAGGATAGTCGGCCGCGGTAGGCCAAGGGCCCATGGGGGGGGGGCTGGAATAGCGTAGTGGGCACGGGTGCGCCCGCATGATGAGGGGGCCCGGGGCGCCATTGGCCACGTGGGCAGTGTCGTGGGCACGGGTGACCCTCGGAGAGGGGCCCGGGAAGCCAGCCTGCCACGTGAGCGTTTCAGAGGATTCGCCATGGATGGCACTCCCCGGTGTTTAGGGAGCTGGTAGGCTCGGAGGCAGTGTAGTGCCCGGGGGTGCCGTTGTTGGAGAATTGGCAGAGGGGAGTTCCTGCCAAGGGAGCCACGCGTCCCAGCCGTGAGACCGTGTGAGGGCACGGGAAGAAAATTGGGGGGCATGGCCCGAAATTGTGAGGACACCAATACAGGCGACAGGAATCTGGGTTGATAGAACCAGTAGATTAAGCGAGAGGGGCTTGTTGAAAGGCCCGGGGTAGTTTAAGATGATAAATTTTACGGTAGATAGGAAGTTTACCCCTCCGCACCATCCATCCCTTCGCTCTCGTAGTGGGCCGCTAGACCAGGATTCTGTCGGCTTTGTTTGCCTGCAACCACCTTTGCCATGCCATGCCCACTGCCCATGTTCATCAGCCCCCGTTCTGTTTTGATTTGCCCCCCCCCCCTTGTTCATTCCATGTGCGCCGGGATCATCCTGAAGCCGCAAGAACTGTCCTGTAGTGGCGGCCCGTGCGTCGTTCATTGTTCACAGCATCCATTTAAAAGGGGGAGGCCTTGGACTGCATGTGAGCAGCCGGCGACGTTCCCCACACCTGCGTTTCATGAGCCAGAGACTGCATGCCAGCAGCCTGGCTCCCTGCTAACAGCTTTTCTCTTTGCAGAGTCCATTGATCCTGGGTCATGGTTTCGTGTAAGATTTGTAAGGTGAAGTTGTTTAGATGTACTGTAAATATGAGTGCGCCCACGGCATATATGTCATAGCGCCGGCAATTTTATTTAAGTCGTCCAGATGAGTGTGTTTGTTCGTAAGTTACCCAGCCCTCAGGTTATTTATTTTGGGGACACGAATACCATGAATGTCGCACTCAGGGATCCGAAGGTAAAACGTATTAGGGGAGAACTATACATGATGGTACACGAGAATTTGACGACTCGGGACGAGTCTGTAAAAAGGGGAGGGGGTAGTGTTACGGTTGTGGAAATTCACATTACACCATAAAGGGTCCTCAGGTGAGATATATCGGTAAGTTCATGTGAAGTTAGCCCAAACCGGTTGTTTGGAGGGAATATATGTGATTCATTCGGGCTGCGATACTTCAGTTAGCCGTTTTTCTTTTGCTGTCGTTATTTTGGTGCAAGAACAACCACGAACATCGCAAAAACCAACATCTCAATGATCACGCCATTCACGACACGACACCAACAATCACGCCATTCACACCACGACTCCACCTTCCACAACTACGCTACCACCATCTTCGCCACTCGCCATTCAATGAGTACCGTGTGGTCACGATCACCGCGTTACGGATGAAAGGAGCGGAGTGGCAGCAGCAACGAGGGTGCGAAGTGGCATCTCCCGCCCAAAACTCTCGCTTAAATATCTCCCGCCCAAAACGCCCGCGCAAATATCTCCCGCCCGAATCTTCCTTCCCTCGTCGTACGGCGCGTGGAGAAGAAAACCAACAACGCCTGTGGGGTTTTCCTGCCATTTTCCCCGCGCTTGGTGAGAAAGGGGGAGGGGGTGGCGCGTCCTCTCCCGATTGGCGGATGCGCGGTGTGACGCGGCCGGGGGATAGGAACGCCCCCCTTCGAGGCATTTTCTGGAAGCGTCTCGAAGGAAGGAGGAGCCAAGAACGGAGCGGGGCACGGGGCGGAGCGAAGGGCGAAGCCCAACCCTACAAAAGGGTGGGCGTGGAGAGTCCCTGTTCCATTATCCCTGAAGGAGAATTGTCGAGAGTTGTGGAGAGTCGCTGGTCCCTGGTCCCTGAATGAGAATTGTCGAGAGTTGTTGGAGAGTCCTTGCTCTTGGTTCGTTCAGAGGAAGAGGTTGAGGTTCTATTCGTTCGTTCCTGTTGGGCGGACGACACATGCAGGTGCGAGGCACGAGTGCAGTGGACCACGCCGGAGGGACTCGGAGTTACGGTCGCCAAGGACTCGACACGCTCAGGTAAGTCGCGACTTCCATTTCTTTTGGGTTCTGTGTAAACGTGTGTGTGTGGCGCCAGTCTGGTGAAGTAGAACTGTTTTAAGTGTTTCCGTGTGAATTGCATTATTCGGTTGTAGATCTGCGTGTGTCTCTTCGCTTGCTTTTATTGTGTTTTCTTGCTTGACTGTAATATACGTGCCTTCTGTGCTGCCGTGTGGCGCGGAATAAATGTGCTGGTCCAACTGTTCCCCGTTTCGCTGCGTCCTTTCCTTTGATTGAATCTCCATCTTGCATCACGTAAGGGATTAATAGTGGGTTGAAAACACCCGGTAACTAATCCGAACCGTCAAGGTTTACGATAACTCCGCTTGGTTATCCCTGTAGCACGGACCGAGCCGCTTAAGCTGTTTGTGTCCGGAGTCGACCTGTGGCATGGTACAACTCCTCGCTACGCTATCCACACGGGTACTTAGGTAAATCGACCATTCGCGATCGGACCCTGTTTCGCGCGGGTAGAATGCGGACTGAGTTGTGGTGAGGTGAAACCCCCACCCGTGACTAGCTCCCGGCGTTGTTCCAAGAGGGTCACGACTGAATTGACCGTTCCGGTGGGCGACGCGGTCGCCATTCGAGTCACGTGGCCGATCGCACGCCGGGCGGGCCAGAATTCGCAACAATATTATTAGAAATCCACAAAGACAGAAATGCTGGTGATTCCATTTATTTTGGATCCTTTTCACTTTGGTCAATAACGTTTGGATCGAGGAGAGATCGAAGGTGGAACGATGGTGTAGTTCCTTACAAACACTATATACACACCTTAAATGATGTTAAATAGACACCCGATTTTTGAAGGACGACCATTCGAAAAAGAAAACCTCAATCAAAAATCGGCTCGAGTGAAATTTTCTAAATATCTCGAAGTGTTTAATTCCGAAGTCTTGTTTCTCTACATTCAAAACTGAAGGACAAGTATTGAAAATACTGTACGCGGTTTTTCGGCTGCTGCAGAGCAACGGGTGGTTGCTCGGCAATGAAATTCAAACGCACATTCCCAGCCCATATGGCACCTGTTGGCAAAGTTTCATCAAAATGGGTTCGCTGGTTCGTGCTGTGGAGCCTCGCGCTGCAGACACACACACACACACACACACACACACACACACACACACACACACACACACACACACACACACACACACACACACACACACACACACACACACACACACACACACACACACGGAAAACCCGACAATAAGGGATATCTTGCATAGATAGCAAATCCAATAATCGGATAAAATAAAATAAAAACGAAAATATATAAACACTTTGAACGAACATACATCCCAAATATGAACTAATTTTATTTAAATTATTTCATGCTTTACGTTTTCAGTGTTTGTTGATAAATCTGCTTCGACGGAAACACGATCTGAAACAGAAGAAGTCGATAATGTTGAAGAAGAAGAATCACGTGTTTGATATTAGCCCCGCCCACCAAGGCCTCTCTTTGTTGTGAGTAAAATCTCTGAGAGTTGTTGTATAATAATTATTTTATCGATTAATACAAACCAGTTCGTGCTAAGTGTGAATTTATGTTGAATTGTAATTTAACTGCGTGGAAGGAAATATCAGTCATTAAACAACAACCATTGAACAGCTTAAAGTGAAGAGGAAGAAGAATCCCCACGGTTTGTTGGCCTCACCGATCGAGGCTGCTCGAGCTTGTGTTCCTGTGACAAGGTCTTCTGAGTGTTTCACCATGGAAGACGATCTGTTAATGAAAGAGACCACGGCGCTGATCAAGGCCTACGTGATGCACCATGTGGTACCGGAGGAGCCGCAGACCCTCAACCAAGCAGAATCGGTTCTCATCCGGCTCGGTGACGAGGTGTTTTCCAAATACCGTGAGACCTTTGGGGAAATCGCGAGACGGCTGTACACGAACCGCTGCGATTTGAGTAACGTGAGCTCGATGGCAGGAACGGTGACCCGTGTAGTGAAAGCCGTGTTCTCCGATGAGGAGGTGACCTGGGGAAGCCTCGTCATCGTCATCGTCCTGTTGGCCACGGTCGCTCAGGAAATGGACGACCAGTTCGGAATGGTGGACGAACGAGCCGAGGTGTTGTCCCTTGAGATGAGCCGATACGTGGTGAAGCACCATGGGAACTGGATTCGAGAACGAGGCGGTTGGGTGAGTCATCGAGCCGGTGTTGTGGGTCGAGTCCCGAGATAGGGAGCCTGGGTTGCTCTCGTCTTTTAGTCTTTCTGCGCGAGCGGTTTGAGAGACCGGACTGTGTTGGTGGGGATCCTAAAGACGGTTCGATCCGGGCTGTCCTCTAATAGAGGGGTTAGAGTTCGGGGCTGGGGTACCACCACGGAGAGATGACATTTAGTCTTGGTCGTGCACCTGTATCTCTCAAACGTGTCCCGTGGATGTAATGGTTAAATGGCGGGAGTTTACCTCAACTGAAGACTTTCTGTGTTTCCCTCAGGAAGATTTTGTGCGAAGGCACAAACCAAGATGTCTGCCTTCCTTGATGACCCAATGAGTCTGTGCTGCGGTCTTGCTTCGAATCATGGTCTCCATTGTTTACTTTGTGGGATAATACATCCTCCAGAATCATCATTGAGATACTTTGAGGTAATCTGATGCTCGAGTACCACGTGGAAGGTTAAACTCCCGAACACCTTTTGTTAGTAATAGTGGTAGTGGTAATGTTAGTAATAGTGATGATGGTTGTAATGTTCGTTGGAGTGGTAGTTTTGGTGGTGGTAAAAGTAATGTTCGTACAAGCGGTAGTCGTAATGTTAGTTGTGGTAGTTATAAGTTGGTAGTGGTCATGTTAGAAGTCGTGATGGTTGAAATAATGGAGTACGAGTGGTGGTTATTTTGGCCTTTTGCCGTTGTAGAGTAAAGATGAGGTAGAAGATGAAGGATAAACGACGACTCGCATCGTCTGTTACTCCACCTTCCACCGTTGAAGAATAACAGCTCATTGCATTGCCATGGCTGCTAGACACAGTTTGATTCTTTCCTTTGTTCATTCCCAATGCCACTCTCCATTGATCAGAAGCATGCATTTGGGAAGAGTGGAGAGAAGAATGTAGTATGTACGTGTGATAAAGAAGCTTCACTCTGATCCAGTTGAAATGCTACGAATAAACTCAATAAGATAGAACAATGAAAGATGTGTCCACTTCTTTGTTCGTATGCAGCACAAGGTGGCGTGTATCCTGGAACGGCCTACGTATCCCGATTCTTGAATAGAGAATGCTACAGGTGGGTTAACCAACCCTTGTAAAAATTTAAATAATTTTTCCTTTCTCTTAAAACACTCCAAGTGCAACGGAAAAAACTGTGCCTTCTCCACATCCAACCACACCACCCGCCAGACAGGGCAGTGCCGCTCTCACCTGCTTGCCTATTCTTGGACTTTCCCACCTCGTACGGTCTTCGACGATCCGGTGTAGCAGGACTCCAACCCACCACGCAATGCCGCTCCAAACCCAGGCAGGGGATCCTCGTGGGACAGTCTCACAGGCGCACAGGCCACAAGAGAAGACGCTCTGTTGGCAGGACCCCAGGAAGGCGACGACTGGCTTCAGAAGACCACCAGACGTCCGAAGGCCAGCAGATAATTCTCAAAATTCAATTCTCTCGAGACCAGAAGACAACGCTCAACAAAACTCTCGTTTGGCCCACGCACGCTTCTCTTATCCTACGCTCGCACTCCCTCAATGGGCAGAGAGAACGCTCTCTGCCCATATTTGGGGCCAAGCCAGAACGAAACGCTTTTGCCCATATTTTGGGCGAAGCCAGAGCGAACCGCTTGTGTCCATATTTGGGCCGAAGCCAGAGCGCAACACTTTTGCCCATATTTGGGGCGAAGCCAGAGCGCAACACTTTTGCCCATATTTGGGGCGAAGCCAGCACACCAACGTCCAGAGAAACCCTGCCTAGCACACTGGACTCCGCGCCCACGTATGTGCTGACACGCACGCGTGCAATGGTGCAGGTGAATGATGTTGGAAGGAAGCGAGGGCAGGTGTCGTTGTTGTGGTTGTTAGTTATTTAAATCCAATCAAAATAACTTACAGCGCATGTACAATTAATCACCCATTAAGCATAGGATGGGACCCGAACGTGAAACACATACTTACCGATATAGCTGATCTGGAGGACCTGGCTGTTGTGGGCAGTAAGCTACCAAATTCGCAACAATATAACTTCAATAACGATGTTGAAAAAGAAAATTCCAGATAAGAAGGTTATCATCGGATTAAAAAATATATAACTATCTTTCTATAATTCCAGCAATCTCTGTGTGTGTGTGTGTCTGTCTGTTTGTCTGTCTGTCTATCTGTCTGTCTGTCTACGACCGCCGTTTCTCGGCGACCGCCGGTCCGATCTCATTGAAACTTGCCAGGAGTATTGCCGGGGACCCACGGATGTGCCTTTTCGAGGTTTGATATCGATCGGACGAGCGGTTCCCAAGTTACGGCCATTTTACTGCTTTTTCAGTGTTGAAAAGGTGTATATATGGCAGCTGAAGGTGTCGTTCCACCTTCTGACCTTATCATGCCAATTTCTTTCCCAAATTATTAATAACCGGACGACCTCCAGTCCGATCGGATTGAAACTTGCCAGGAATATTGCCGGGGACCCACGGATGTGCCTTTTCGAGGTTTGATATCGATCGGACGAGCGGTTCCCAAGTTACGGCCACTTCTCTGTCGACCGATGACAAGACATGGTGCTATGACGTTACGAATCACGTCACAATAAATGTTTGTTTATTATTATTATTATTATTATTTTTTTGCATGAGTGACGGTCCAATCTGATTGAAACTTGCCAGGAATATTGCTGGGGACCCGCGGATGTGCCTTTTCAAGGTTTGATATTAATCGGATTAGCAGTTCACAAGTTATGGCCATTTATCTGTCGACTCATGACAAGACACGGTGCAATGACGTCACGAATGACGTCACAATTAATGTTTAGGTATTTGTTTATTATTAATATTGTTTTTTGCACGATTGACTATCCGATCTGATTGAATCTTGCCAGGAATATTGCTGGGGACCCGCGGATGTGCCTTTTCGAGGTTTGATATTTATCGGACGAGCGGTTCCCAAGTTACGGCCATTTATCTGTCGACCAATATCTGCGAGAGGGGGGGACGGGAGAGGGGAGGATGCGAGTGGGGGCGAGGGAGAGGGGCGAGAGAGGAGGGGGTGAAAGGAAGGGCGAGACGAGGGGGGAGCGAGGGGGGCAAGAGAGAGGGGGCAACACAATTCTTCTTCATTTGATATGACGTCACAATTGATGCTGGGGACCTGAGTATGTTTCCCAAGTTATGGCCATTTATGATATGGTTGGTCCAATCTAATTGAAATAATGCCCCAATCCAGTCGTCGTTTCGCACCTACGGGCCCGACCCTACGGGCCCGTACTAGTCTATCTATAATTCCAGCAATCTCTGTGTGTGTCTGTCTGTCTGTTTGTTTGTCTGCGACCGCCGTTTCTCGACAACCGCCGGTCCGATCAGAGTGAAACTTGCCAGGAATATTGCCGAGGCCCCGCAGATGTGCCTTTTCGAGGTTTGATGTCAATCGGACGAGCGGTTCCCAAGTTACGGCCATTTATCTGTCGACTCATAACAAGACACGGTGCTATGACGTCACGAATGACATCACAATTAATGTTTATTTATTTATTTATTTCTTGCACGATTGACGGTCTGATCTGATTGAAACTTGCCAGGAATATTGCTGGGGACCCGCGGATGTGCCTTTTCGAGGTTTGATATTGTTGTGGTTGAGGAAATTCGCAAACCACCATTCAGGTCCCGTAGGTGAGATATCTCTTTAAGTACATGTGTAGTTAGCCCCAAACCCGTTGTTTAGAGGTAATAAATGTGATTCATTCGGGTTGCGACCCTTTAAGATATCCGTTTTTCTTTTCTATCCATATTTTGAACCAACCACGTCTCAACCGCCATCACACAACCACCAACCGCAACGCCGCTTCACAACAACAACAACAACGCCAACAACCACGACCTTTACCTTCACAGCTCGCTCCCGCAAACATCACATCACCGCCATTCTAAGCGTCACCGTGGCCATGGACCACGTGCGTGGACGTCGCAGTGGAGTCGCTCGTCGCGGGACCCAAGCAAGCCAGCTATCCTCTTTCCCCAGAGCATGAACAATTCCCCCCTTTTTCCCCCCCGCGCTGAGATAGTGCGAAAAGGGGGCCCCATTCCCACCCCACTCCAAGCAGTGCCAACGAAACCCGCGAAGGAGCGCGGAGTCTGGGCACCGCCGCCACATTTGCGGCTCATCACAAAACACGGGTGGGCTCCACCCGGTCTCGCGGCCCACAGGCCCCGTCTGCCCCCTTGTCTTTGAGGGTGGCCCTTTTCTTTTGCTTTTGAGTATATGTGTTGTCGGCGCCGTCTGTAAAGTAAAACTGTGTAAGTGTTGCCGTGTGCATGCGTAGTCAGTAGTAGATCTGCATTGTTGTGTTTCTTTTGTAACATCTGCTTTTGGTGCGTAATTTTTGTAATTGTATATGTGTGCTCTCCGTGTGCCGCGGAATAAATGCACATTATGTTGAACTGTTTTTCCCGTTTCGCTTCGTCTTTTCTTTAATTGAATCTCCATCTTGCTTCACGTAAAGGGTTGGTAGTGGGCTTAATACGCCCGATAATTAATCGGAACCGTCGAGGCCGACGATAACACCGCTCGGTTATCCCGATAGTACGGAACGGGTCGCTTAAGTGGCCCTTGTCCGGGGTCGACCTGCGGCGAGGTGCGATCGCCCGGTCTACCCTCCGTGTGGGTACTTAGGTCGGTCGAATTTGGCGAACAACCCTATCCCACGCGGGGGGCCGATTGGCACGATCGTGGTGAGGCCGAAAGGCCCACCCGTGACTAGTTCCCGGCGTTAGTCCGAGAGGGTCACGACAGAATTGTCCGTCCGGTGGGCGACGTGCCGCGATTCGAGTTACGTGGCCGCTCGCACGCCGGCGGGCGCGAATTCGCAACAATATTAATCGGACGAGCGGTTCCCAAGTTACGGCCATTTATCTGTCGACCAATATCTGCGAGAGAGGGGGCGGGACAGGGGGTGATGAGAGTGGGGACGAGAGAGAGGGGAGAGAGAGGAGGGGGGAGAGAGGAAGGGTGAGACTAGGGGGGAGAGGAGGGGGAGAGAGAGGGGACAAGAGAGGAGGGAGAGAGAGGGGGTTGAGAGGAGGGGGATGAGAGTGGGGGGGGCGAGAGAGGGCTGCACATACTGGCACGCCCCTACGGGCCCGCCCCTACGCGGGCCCGTACCAGTATATATAAATACTTTGAACGAACATACATCCCAAATATGAACCAATTTTATTTCAATTATTTAATGCTTTACGTTTTCAGTGAATGTTGATAAATCTGCATCGACGGAAACACGATCTGAAACAACAACAGAAGAAGTCGATAATGTTGAAGAAGAAGAATCACGTGTGTAATATTAGCCCCGCCCACCAAGGCCTCTCTTTGTTGTGAGTAAAATCTCTGATAGTTGTTGTATAATAATTATTTTATCGATTGATACAAACAAGTTGGTGTTATGTGTTAATTTATGTTGAATTGTAATTTAACTGCGTGGAAGGAAATAACAGTCATTAAACAACAACCATTGAACACCTGAAAGTGAAGAAGAGGAAGAATCCCGAAGGTTTGTCGGCCTCACCGATCGAGGCTGCTCGAGCTTGTGTTCCTGTGACAAGGTCTTCTGAGTGTTTCTCCATGGAAGACGATCTGTTAATGAAAGAGACCACGGCGTTGATCAAGGCCTACGTGATGCACCGTGTGGTACCGGACGAGCCGCAGACCCTCAACCAAGCAGGATCGATTCTCATCCGGATCGGTGACGAGGTGTTTTCAAAATACCGTGAGACCTTTGGGGAAATGGCGGGACGGCTTTACCTGAACCCCCACGATTTGAGTAACGCGAGCTTGGTGGCAGGAACGGTGACCCGTGTCGCAGAAGTGGTGTTCTCCGATGATGAGGAGAACTGGGGACGCCTCGTCGCCGTCATCGTCCTGTTTGCCACGGTTGCTCAGGAAATGGACGACCAGTTCGGAACGGTGGACGAACGAGCCGAGGTGTTGTCCCTTGAGATGAGCCGATACGTGGTGAAGCTCCTTGGGGACTGGATTCGAGAACGAGGCGGTTGGGTGAGTCATCGAGCCGGTGTTGTGGGTCCAGTCCCGAGATAGGGAGCCTGGGTCACTCTGGTCCTTGAGTCGTTCTGCACGAGCGGTTTGAGAGACCGGACTGTGTTGGTGGGGATTCTAAAGACGGTTTGATCCGGGCTGTCCTCTAATAGAGGGGTTCGAGTTCGGAGCCGGGGTACCACCACGGAGAGATGACATTTATACTTGGTTTTCTGTGTGTCCCTCAGGAAGATTTTGTGCGAAGGTACAAACTAAGATGTCTGCCTTCCTTGATGACCCCATGAGTCTGTGCTGCGGTCTTGTTTGGAATCATGGCCTCCATTGTTTGGTTTGGTAGATATCACATCTTTCAGAATCGTCATTGACATACTTTGATGAAAGCTGATGCTCGAGTACCGCATCGAAGGTTAACCTCCCGAACGCGTTCTGCTAGTTCAAGTGGTACTCGTAATGTTAGTTGTGCAGATGGTTGTGCAGATGGTTAGTCGTAATGATGTTTGAAGTAATATATTGGTCGTCGTAATGGAGTACCAGTGGTGGTCGTAGTGGCTGCAGTTATAGTGGCCTATTGCCGTTGAAGAGTATAGATAAGGCAGAAAATAAAGGATGAAAGACTTATTGCACCGTCTGTTTCTCTGCCATCCACCGTTGAAGAATCACAGCTCATTACATTGCCATGGCTGCAAGACACAGTTTAGTTATTTCCTTTGTTTATTCCCAATGCCACTCTCCATTGATCAGAAGCGTGCATTCCGGAAGAGTGGATAGAAGAATATGGTGTGTACGTGTGATAAAGTGCAAAAGATGAAGATGAAGCTTTACTCTGATCCAGTTGAAATGGTACGAATAAACTCAATGAGATAGAGCATTGAAACATGTGTCGTCTAATTTGTTCGTATGCAGCACAAGGTGGCGGGTATCCTGGAACGGCCTACGTAGCCCGATTCTTGAATAGAGAATGCTTCTGGCAGGTTAACCAACCCTTGCGAAATTTTAATCACTTTTTCCTTTAACTTAAAACACTCCAAGTGCGACGGGAAAAACTGTGCCTTCTTCACATAAAACCACACCACCCGCCAGACAGGGCAGCGCCGCTCTCACCTGCTTACAGCGGAGATGGCGTGACATTGGCAGAGCAGAAACATGCATGAGGCAAAACATGAATATCTATGAGGTGGAGCATGAATATACTGTTACGTTTGTGGGGGTCGTTGGAGTAATCCTAAGTGAAGATAGGAATGTATAGTAGAGCATGGTCCGTGGATGGGTAGAAGACATCTCAATGTAATTTAAGTTGGGAAAACTGTGAGCTAAAGATTGTTGTCGTGTCACCACACAGGGGTGGTGTTGTGTTAACTCGGTAGGGCCGAAGGCTAGTTTCTCCCAACATGTGATTGCACCCTGTGACCTTTTCCTGCGTTTTTACATTCACTAGTCCGGCCATAAAGAAACACGTTTTTACAACAACCGACCCAACTGCCCACAGGACCTGAACATTCCCAAGCAGACAAAACCCCGCCTCCCAGGAATCATAATCAGCAGGCCACGCCCCTGAGGTTAATGAATGGTTGGGGTGACATCAGGCAGAAGGTTTGAGGGAGGTTGGGACAAAGAGTGTCGCTTGGGTTTTTCTTCATCAATCAGGAAGGTTGGCAATCTTTGGTTTGTGTGGACCTGGTACTGAGAGAGAGAGAGAGAGAGAGAGAGAGAGAGAGAGAGAGAGAGAGAGAGAGAGAGAGAGAGAGAGAGAGAGAGAGAGAGGTGTGAGAAGGTGAGGGTGAGAGAGAGAGAAGGTGAGGGTGAGAGAGAGAGAAGGAGGTTAGAGAAGGTGAGGGTGAGAGAGAGATAGAGAGAGAGATATCGTGAGGAGGAGGTTTTGCAGTGGTTTGTGGGGCTCTTGGCATTTCGGATGGACTGGAGAGCTAAAGAGGACCTCCCGCACAAATTACCTCCTGAACGTGGTGTCGCAGAGAGCGACTCAGCGCCATATTGTGAGCTTCCGGCGTGGTGACTTCGAGGTTCAACGACTACCAGGCTCCCAAAGGCCAATTCTGGACGTGAAGCTGAGTGCCGGCATGAAGGGGGGATTTTCTTTTATTTTATCTTTCCCCTTATCTGTGTTTCGTGGAGACATCTCTGGACTGATGTATTTTTGGTCAGACGTCTCAAATTCGTTTTTTGTTTCACTTCACCTTTAATTTTCACCTCGTTGATTTATTTCCATTAAACCATTATTTTTGAATTTATTTGTGTTCGTTTATTCGTTGTGGGTTCGAGAATAAAGCCGTGTGTTTTCGCTTCAGGTAAGCGCCTTCTCTGCTTTCAATCCCGCGCGCGTCATAAGCACCAAGAATTCTGGCTGTTCACGTCGGAGTTGAAACCATTCGGCTCCAAATCAAATCTTTTCTCCAACGGCTGATCTCAGATCATAAGTTTCGATTCAGACCTTGTCGTTGAAGCTTGGACGTGCTGTTTTTGCTGTTCCAGCAACGGATGGAGGCCCTCAATGCAAAGCATGAGATCAGGGCGGTCTCTGGAGGGATCTTGAGCATTTGAAAGAGCTGGTATAATACAAATAGAGAACGAATTCCATCAATAAATTTAACAAATGGAGACATTCAACGTTCCTGCTGCATGACGTCACCAAGAAATAAAACACAGGCTCGTATGGGATTTGAATTCACGACCACTGGTTGATAAGACCAGTTAAGACCAGTGCTCTAACCGCTGAGCAAAAGAGCCAGGTTGATGATCTGTGATTTTGACTTGTTTATAAGGAGTTTAGATCATCCATGTACAGGAGATGTGTCACCTTTCCTGTTTCTTTGGTTGTTCTCTTATTGGACGCGTGTGTACATAGATTTGTGTGTATAAGTGGGTGTGTGTAGATTTTTGTGTGTTTATCAACATTCACAGAGTACCTGTGACTCAACAACACAAACACAGGTGTGGTAACGACCATGGCAGCAATCGCTCATTTATATATTTCTGGCTGTTCGGTACTCGAGGAGGATTGCTGTGCGGTATTCGAGGGGGATGACCCTGGGCCCAAAGAAGAAAATACCAGTTGGGTCACGGAGGTGTGCACACCTACTTCTAAAAATCAACTGCAAACAGAAGATATTCCAAACAAAGGTCGTTCAAGAAATCATTTATTTAATGCTTAACAGGTAACCTTCATCCTGTAGTAACATCTGGGTAACCTGGGGTCTTTCGGAGCCCACCTTGGGAAATAATTTTCTCATCATTTTATGACAATAACATGATGTGCATATGAAATTGAAATCCTTTGCCATAGTTTAAGATTGAAACGACATTAATCTACTGTTAATGACTATTTTTAAATTATTTTTAGAAAAAAACATGGCTTTTAAAAAAAATGTACCTTTAAAAATGTTTTTTGTTTTGTTTTGAAAAACCCAGTTTACCTTGGGGTCCTCAAAACTGCAGGTTACCTATGAAGGGTTAAAATTGATTTATTTTGTTGAAAATAATCCCAGCTCACCTTGGGGTCCTCAAAACTCCAGGTAACCTATTAATGGGGTGGAGAAGCCAAAAATGGTGCACTTTGGGTTAAAAGCATGAAACTTGGTACATACATGAAGTTGCCCCAAACTGATTATTTTTAGATGTGGATCCAGGTCAGCAGTGCCCCCTGGTGGCTGTTGTTGAAGGTTTTTAAAAATGGCCACCGAGTTAATCTGAACGTCCATATGTTTTGAACTATACATCCTAGAATCAACATCTTGGTCTCTAAATGCATAGATTTGAGGTCAGAAGTCATTCCAAACAATAAAAATTACAATCTATGCATTGCATTAGTACATAACACACTGTTTTGGTTTTGCAGCTTAGTGTTTACTAATTATTATTTTTTCTTTCAGGTTATGAGAAGCAAACATCAAGTCGAAGAGTAGAGATGCAGAAATACAAGATTGTAGATATTGAGGTGCCAAGCTCCTCCAAGGACACCAACAATCCAACTATCAAACTTTGCAGGAAATAATCTTTTGCACCATTGCAGTGTGCTGCAAAATCTACAAGAGAGGATGTTGCTGCTGGGTACAAATATGTTGGTGAAAATCTTCTGAAAATTAAGGAACTTGATGCCATCCCCGATGGTGTGAATATACAACACTTAAATATTTTCACAAACTTAGCAGACACATTACAGAAAAATAGTGCTGCCCGGCATAAGTCGTGCAGAAATAAAGTCAGTAATGAAAAGTTTCAGAGAGCACACAAGAGAAAAACTGTGGAATCACCAGAGCAAAGTCCTGTGAAAACAAGAAGATCCTGTTCAGAGAATAAAGGACCAGATCTGTGCATCTTCTGCAACAATCCTGCTGGACGTGACGGCCTTCATTAGGCTGCCTCATTTGACGTTAACTTCAAAATAAGGAAGTATGCTACAGAACTTTCTGATCGACATCTGATGGCATTTTATCTATCACGAAACCATATCCATGGAGAAACGACAAACAAAGGTCTGGTTGATAATCTCTACAGCATGGGATTATGTGTCTCATATGATGGTGTCCGAGGAATTTCTACCGAGATAACTAACAAAGTTTGTGCCATGTATGATAAGGAAGGAGGGGGTTTGTCCCCCCAAACTTGCAAGGAACATCTTTACTGTGGCAGCAGTGGACAATATTGATCACAACCCGAGGTCAACAACTGCCAAAGATTCTTTTCATGGGACAGGTATATCCATGATGCAACAACCATCAGTTGAAAGTGAAGGAACATCACGTGCTATTCCAGTGATAAGTGAGATAACACGTAAGGAGAATTCATGTTTCATCAAAGGTGCCAACGAACTGGCAAAGCTTTCTTGGTGTCAGTGAGAACAAAACAGAGCTCTTTCACATGCTGGCAAAAGAGATTACAAGCACTGATTTCCAAGGCAAAGTGGTTTACAGCACTTATGATGATCAAGTACTTTCATCACCAGTGAGAGATGACAAAAATCTCATTGAACCTTGCTCACACGAGGAAGCAGACACGAGGATGGTGCTGCATCTTTTGGACGTCGCACATGAAGGACATTAAAATATCACGGTCAGAGCATCAGATACGGATGTGGTGGTACTCATTGTGTCAAACCTGCATAATATTCCAGCAAATGATATATGGACATCATTTGGTACAGGGAAGCATCACAGATACATTGCATCACATGAAATTGCTGCTGGATTGGGTCCATCAAAAGGTCCAGCAGCAGCAATGTTTCATTCATTTACTGGGAGTGACACCACCTCCTTCTTTACATGGATAGGCAAACGCAGAGCAATGTATCGTTTTGAGAAGTTGAAGCTAAAATACACAATATTTGCACAGTATGCTGCACAGTATGCCGACAGATCCGACGAAAAAGTTCCAAAACGCACCAAACCCGAACAGGTCAATTCTAAAGTTCGTGATGCATTGTGTAATGATAATAAAAATAATTACCGAGGCATGAAAATTGCTTTGTTCGGATGCACTTCCTGCCATCATCCACCGGAGGGCGCTTTACACTGTGAACACTGAAATAACATTCCAAAGGAAAACATCAACGAGCTTCAAACTCGAACAAGTAAATTCTAAAGTTCGTGATCCCTTGTGTTGTCATAATAATAATAATTACCGAGTTATGAAAATTGCTTTGTTCAGATGCACTTCCTCCCATCATCCACTGGAGGGCGCTTTTCACTGTGAACACTGAAGCACCAAATTCTGCTTTGCGGCTCTCTGTCGTAAAGTACAGTGCTGCAATTTACAGTTCATACCAGTTAACCACCCTCGGTACAGTATGATGACGTTTTGAGGGGAAAGCACCACAAAGCACCAAATCCTGCAGTGATTTAATTTCTCTTTCACTTTGCTGTTCAAAGTTGAAATGTGCCATCTGGTGGACGATTTTATGAACTACACCGTTTACGTGTGATTTATTTTCTCATTTAATTTGCTGCAAAAGTTGAAATGTGCCATCTAGTGGACGATTTTATGAACTACACCGTTTACGTGTGATTTATTTTCTCATTTAATTTGCTGCAAAAGTTGAAACGTGCCATCTGGTGGACTATTTTATGAACTACACCGTTTACGTGTGATTTATTTTCTCATTTAATTTGCTGCAAAAGTTGAAACGTGCCATCTGGTGGACTATTTTATGAACTACACCGTTTACGTGTGATTTATTTTCTCATTTACTTTGCTGCAAAAGTTGAAATGTGCCATCTAGTGGACGATTTTATGAACTACACCGTTTACGTGTGATTTATTTTCTCATTTAATTTGCTGCAAAAGTTGAAACGTGCCATCTGGTGGACTATTTTATGAACTACACCGTTTACGTGTAATTTATTTTCTCCTTTACTTTACTGTTCAAAGTTCAAATGTCCATCTTATGGACGATTTTATGAACTACACCGTTTACGTGTAATTTATTTTCTCCTTTACTTTACTGTTCAAAGTTCAAATGTCCATCTTGTGGACGATTTTATGAACTACACCATTTACGTGGAATTTATTTTCTCCTTTACTTTTCTGTTCAAAGTTGAAATGTCCATCTGGTGGACGATTTTATGAACTACACCGTTTACGTGGAATTTATTTTCTCCTTTACTTTTCTGTTCAAAGTTGAAATGTCCATCTGGTGGACAATTTTATGAACTACACCGTTTACGTGTAATTTATTTTCTCCTTTACTTTTCTGTTCAAAGTTGAAATGTCGATCTGGTGGACGATTTTATGAACGACACCATTTATGTGTGATTTCTTTTCTCATTTACTTTGCTGCAAAAGTTGAAATGTGCCATCTAGTGGACGATTTTATGAGCTACACCATTTACGTGTGATTTCTTTTCTCATTTACTTTGCTGTAAAAGTTGAAATGTGCCATCTGGTGGACGATTTTATGAACTACACCGTTTACGTGTGATTTATTTTCTCATTTACTTTACTGTTCAAAGTTGAAATGTCCATCTGGTGGACGATTTTATGAACTACACCGTTTACGTGTAATTTATTTTCTCATTTACTTTGCTGCAATAGTTGAAACGTCCATCTGGTGAATGACTTTATGAACTACACCGTTTACGTGTAATTTCTTTTCTCATTTACTTTACTGTTCAAAGTTGAAATGTCCATCTGGTGGACGATTTTATGAACTACACCATTTACATGTGATTTCTTTTCTCATTTACTTTGCTGCAAAAGTTGAAATGTCCATTCGGTGGACAATTTTATGAACGACACCGTTTACGTGTGATTTATTTTCTCCTTTACTTTACTGTTCAAAGTTGAAATGTCCATCCGGTGGATGATTTTCTGAACAACACCGTTTACGTGATTTATTTCCTCGTTTACTTGTTATTTATTTTCTCCTTTATTTTCCTGTTCAAAGTTGAAATGTCCATCCGGTTGACGATTTCAGGAACTCCACCGTTTAAGTGTGATTTATTTTCTCCTTTACTTTCCTGTTCAAAGTTGAAATGTCCATCCGGTTGACGATTTCAGGAACGACACTGTTTACGTGTGATTTATTTTCTCGTTTACGTGTTATTTATTTTCTCCTTCACTTTACTGTTCAAAGTTGAAATGTCCATCTGGTTAACGATTTCAGGAACTATACCGTTTACGTGTGATTTATTTTCTGCTTTACTTTGCTGTAAAAAGTTGAAATATCCATCCGGTGGACGATTTCATGAACTACACCGTTTACGTGTGATTTATTTTCTGCTTTACTTAGCTGTAAAACAGTTGAAATATCCATCTGGTGGACGATTTCAGGAACTACACCGTTTACGTGTGATTTATTTTCTCCTTTATTCCACTGTTCAACGTTGACACGTCCATCTGGTGGACGATTTTATGAACTACACCATTTCCGTGTGATTTATTTTCTCATTTACTTTGCTGCAAAAGTTGAAATGTGTCATCTGGTGGACGATTTTATGAACTACACCGTTTACGTGTAATTTATTTTCTCATTTACTTTGCTGCAAAAGTTGAAACGTGCCATCTGGTGGACGATTTTATGAACTACACCGTTTACGTGTAATTTATTTTCTCCTTCACTTTACTGTTCAAAGTTGAAATGTCCATCTTGTGGACGATTTTATGAACTACACCGTTTACGTGTAATTTATTTTCTCCTTTACTTTATTGTTCAAAGTTCAAATGTCCATCTGGTGTATGATTTTATGAACTGCACCGTTTACGTGTAATTTATTTTCTCCTTTACTTTACTGTTCAAAGTTGAAATGTCCATCTGGTGGACGATTTTATGAACTACACCGTTTACGTGTGATTTATTTTCTCCTTTACTTTACTGTTCAAAGTTCGATTGTCCATCCAGTGGACGATTTTATGAACTACACCATTTACGTGTGATTTCTTTTCTCATTTACTTTGCTGTAAAAGTTGAAATGTGCCATCTCGTGGACGATTTTATGAACTACACCGTTTACGTGTGATTTATTTTCTCATTTACTTTACTGTTCAAAGTTGAAATGTCCATCTGGTGGACGATTTTATGAACTACACCGTTTACGTGTAATTTATTTTCTCATTTACTTTGCTGCAATAGTTGAAACGTCCATCTGGTGAATGACTTTATGAACTACACCGTTTACGTGTAATTTCTTTTCTCATTTACTTTACTGTTCAAAGTTGAAATGTCCATCTGGTGGACGATTTTATGAACTACACCATTTACATGTGATTTCTTTTCTCATTTACTTTGCTGCAAAAGTTGAAATGTCCATTCGGTGGACAATTTTATGAACGACACCGTTTACGTGTGATTTATTTTCTCCTTTACTTTACTGTTCAAAGTTGAAATGTCCATCCGGTGGATGATTTTCTGAACAACACCGTTTACGTGATTTATTTCCTCGTTTACTTGTTATTTATTTTCTCCTTTACTTTCCTGTTCAAAGTTGAAATGTCCATCCGGTTGACGATTTCAGGAACTATACCGTTTACGTGTGATTTATTTTCTGCTTTACTTTGCTGTAAAAAGTTGAAATATCCATCCGGTGACGATTTCATGAACTACACCGTTTACGTGTGATTTATTTTCTGCTTTACTTTGCTGTAAAAAGTTGAAATATCCATCTGGTGGACGATTTCAGGAACTACACCGTTTACGTGTGATTTATTTTCTCCTTTATTCCACTGTTCAACATTGACACGTCCATCTGGTGGACGATTTTATGAACTACACCATTTCCGTGTGATTTATTTTCTCATTTACTTTGCTGCAAAAGTTGAAATGTGTCATCTGGTGGACGATTTTATGAACTACACCGTTTACGTGTAATTTATTTTCTCATTTACTTTGCTGCAAAAGTTGAAACGTGCCATCTGGTGGACGATTTTATGAACTACACCGTTTACGTGTAATTTATTTTCTCCTTCACTTTACTGTTCAAAGTTGAAATGTCCATCTGGTGGACGATTTTATGAACTACACCGTTTACGTGTGATTTATTTTCTCCTTTACTTTACTGTTCAAAGTTCAATTGTCCATCCAGTGGACGATTTTATGAACTACACCGTTTACGTGTGATTTATTTTCTCCTTTACTTTACTGTTCAAAGTTCAATTGTCCATCCAGTGGACGATTTTATGAACTACACCATTTACGTGTGATTTCTTTTCTCATTTACTTTGCTGCAAAAGTTGTAATGTCCATTCGGTGGACGATTTTATGAACTACACCGTTTACGTGTGATTTATTTTCTCCTTTACTTTACTGTTCAAAGTTGAAATGTCCATCCGGTGGATGATTTTCTGAACAACACCGTTTACGTGATTTATTTTCTCGTTTACTTGTGATTTATTTTCTGCTTTACTTTCCTGTTCAAAGTTGAAATGTCCATCCGGTTGACGATTTCAGAAACGACACCGTTTACGTGTGATTTATTTTCTCGTTTACGTGTTATTTATTTTCTCCTTCACTTTACTGTTCAAAGTTGAAATGTCCATCCGGTTGACGATTTCAGGAACTCCACCGTTTACGTGTGATTTATTTTCTCCTTTACTCTCCTGTTCAAAGTTAAAATGTCCATCCGGTTGACGATTTCAGGAACTACACCGTTTACGTGTGATTTATTTTCTCCTTTGCTTTCCTGTTCAAAGTTGAAATATGCACCTGGTGGACGATTTTATGAATGACACTGTTTACGTGTGATTTATTTTCTCGTTTACGTGTTATTTATTTTCTCCTTCGCTTTATTGTTCAAAGTTGAAATGTCCATCTGGTTAACGATTTCAGGAACTACACCGTTTACGTGATTTATTTTCTCCTTTACTCCACTGTTCAACGTTGACACGTCCATCTGGTGGACGATTTTATGAACTCCACCATTTCCGTGTGATTTATTTTCTCATTTACTTTGCTGCAAAAGTTGAAACGTGTCATCTGGTGGACGATTTTATGAAGTACACCGTTTACGTGTCATTTATTTTCTCTTTTACTTTACTGTTCAAAGTTGAAATATCCATCTGGTGGACGATTTAATGAACTACACCGATTACATGTAATTTATTTTCTCATTTACTTTGCTGCAAAAGTTGAAACGTGCCATCTTGTGGACGATTTTATGAACTTCACCGTTTACGTGTAATGTATTTTCTCCTTTACTTTGCTGCAAAAGTTGAAATGTCCATCCGGTGGACGATTTTATGAACAACACCGTTTACGTGATTTATTTTCTCGTTTACTTGTGATTTATTTTCTCCTTTACTTTCCTGTTCAAAGTTGAAATGTCCATCCGGTTGACGATTTCAGGAACGACACCGTTTACGTGTGATTTATTTTCTCATTTACTTTGCTGCAAAAGTTGAAATGTCCATCTGGTGGACGATTTTATGAACTACACCGTTTACGTGATTTATTTTCTCATTTACTTTACTGTTCAAGTTTGAAATGTCCATCCGGTGGACGATTTTATGAGCTACACCATTTACGTGTGATTTCTTTTCGCATTTTCTTTGCTGCAAAAGTTGAAACGTGCCCTCTGGTGGACGATTTTATGAACTACACCATTTACGTGTGATTTATTTTCTCATTCACTTTGCTGCAATAGTTGAAACGTCCATCTGGTGTATGATTTTATGAACTACACCGTTTACGTGTAATTTCTTTTCTCATTTACTTTGCTGCAAAAGTTGAAATGTATAAGTTGCCCTCCCATCAGCAGCACAGCCATGCCCCTCAACAGCAGCACAGCCACGCCCCCCATCAGCAGCACAGCCACGCCCCCATCAGCAGCACAGCCACGCCCCCATCAGCAGCACAGCCACGCCCCCCAGGTCAGGAGGCAAACATCACCTGCAGGCTGCGCTGGGACAGTGTGGGTCAGGAGGCAAATATCACCTGCAGGCTGCGCTGGTACAGTGTGGGTCAGGAGGTAAACATCACCTGCAGGCTGCGCTGGGACAGTGTGGGTCAGGAGGCAAACATCACCTGCAGGCTGCGCTGGGACAGTGTGGGTCAGGAGGCAAACATCACCTGCAGGCTGCGCTGGTACAGTGTGGGTCAGGAGGTAAACCACCTGCAGGCTGCGCTGGGACAGTGTGGGTCAGGAGGCAAACATCACCTGCAGGCTGCGCTGGGACAGTGTGGGTCAGGAGGCAAACATCACCTGCAGGCTGCGCTGGTACAGTGTGGGTCAGGAGGTAAACATCACCTGCAGGCTGCGCTGGTACAGTGTGGGTTAGGAGGCAAACATCACCTGCAGGCTGCGCTGGTACAGTGTGGGTCAGGAGGTAAACATCACCTGCAGGCTGTGCTGGTACAGTGTGGGTCAGGAGGTAAACATCACCTGCACGCTGTGCTGGTACAGTGTGGGTCAGGAGGCAAACATCACCTGCAGGCTGCGCTGGTACAGTGTGGGTCAGGAGGCAAACATCACCTGCAGGCTGCGCTGGTACAGTGTGGGTCAGGAGGCAAACATCACCTGCAGGCTGCACTGGGACAGTGTGGGTCAGGAGGCAAACATCACCTGCTCGCTGCGCTGGTACAGTGTGGGTCAGGAGGTAAACATCACCTGCAGGCTGCGCTGGTACAGTGTGGGTCAGGAGGTAAACATCACCTGCAGGCTGCGCTGGTACAGTGTGGGTCAGGAGGTAAACATCACCTGCAGGCTGCGCTGGTACAGTGTGGGTCAGGAGGTAAACATCACCTGCAGGCTGCGCTGGTACAGTGTGGGTCAGGAGGTAAACATCACCTGCAGGCTGTGCTGGTACAGTGTGGGTCAGGAGGTAAACATCACCTGCAGGCTGCGCTGGTACAGTGTGGGTCAGGAGGCAAACATCACCTGCAGGCTGCACTGGGACAGTGTGGGTCAGGAGGCAAACATCACCTGCTCGCTGCGCTGGTACAGTGTGAGTCAGGAGGTAAACATCACCTGCAGGCTGCGCTGGTACAGTGTGGGTCAGGAGGCAAACATCACCTGCAGGCTGCGCTGGTACAGTGTGGGTCAGGAGGTAAACATCACCTGCTCGCTGCGCTGGTACAGTGTGAGTCAGGAGGTAAACATCACCTGCAGGCTGCGCTGGTACAGTGTGAGTCAGGAGGTAAACATCACCTGCTCGCTGCGCTGGTACAGTGTGAGTCAGGAGGTAAACATCACCTGCAGGCTGCGCTGGTACAGTGTGAGTCAGGAGGTAAACATCACCTGCAGGCTGCGCTGGTACAGTGTGAGTCAGGAGGTAAACATCACCTGCAGGCTGCGCTGGTACAGTGTGAGTCAGGAGGTAAACATCACCTGCAGGCTGCGCTGGGACAGTGTGGATCAGGAGGTAAACATCACCTGCTCGCTGCGCTGGGACAGTGTGAGTCAGGAGGTAAACATCACCTGCAGGCTGCGCTGGGACAGTGTGAGTCAGGAGGTAAACATCACCTGCAGGCTGCGCTGGTACAGTGTGGGTCAGGAGGTAAACATCACCTGCAGGCTGCGCTGGTACAGTGTGGGTCAGGAGGTAAACATCACCTGCAGGCTGCGCTGGTACAGTGTGGGTCAGGAGGTAAACATCACCTGCAGGCTGCGCTGGTACAGTGTGGGTCAGGAGGTAAACATCACCTGCAGGCTGCTGGTGCTGGTTGGTACAGTGTGGGTCAGGAGGCAAACATCACCTGCAGGCTGCGCTGGGACAGTGTGGGTCAGGAGGCAAACATCACCTGCAGGCTGCGCTGGTACAGTGTGGGTCAGGAGGCAAACATCACCTGCAGGCTGCGCTGGTACAGTGTGGGTCAGGAGGTAAACATCACCTGCAGGCTGCGCTGGTACAGTGTGGGTCAGGAGGTAAACATCACCTGCAGGCTGCGCTGGTACAGTGTGGGTCAGGAGGTAAACATCACCTGCAGGCTGCGCTGGTACAGTGTGGGTCAGGAGGTAAACATCACCTGCAGGCTGCGCTGGTACAGTGTGGGTCAGGAGGTAAACATCACCTGCAGGCTGCGCTGGTACAGTGTGGGTCAGGAGGTAAACATCACCTGCAGGCTGCGCTGGTACAGTGTGGGTCAGGAGGTAAACATCACCTGCAGGCTGCGCTGGTACAGTGTGGGTCAGGAGGCAAACATCACCTGCAGGCTGCACTGGGACAGTGTGGGTCAGGAGGCAAACATCACCTGCTCGCTGCGCTGGTACAGTGTGAGTCAGGAGGTAAACATCACCTGCAGGCTGCGCTGGTACAGTGTGGGTCAGGAGGCAAACATCACCTGCAGGCTGCGCTGGTACAGTGTGGGTCAGGAGGTAAACATCACCTGCAGGCTGCGCTGGTACAGTGTGAGTCAGGAGGTAAACATCACCTGCAGGCTGCGCTGGTACAGTGTGAGTCAGGAGGTAAACATCACCTGCAGGCTGCGCTGGTACAGTGTGAGTCAGGAGGTAAACATCACCTGCAGGCTGCGCTGGTACAGTGTGAGTCAGGAGGTAAACATCACCTGCAGGCTGCGCTGGTACAGTGTGAGTCAGGAGGTAAACATCACCTGCAGGCTGCGCTGGTACAGTGTGGGTCAGGAGGTAAACATCACCTGCAGGCTGCGCTGGGACAGTGTGGGTCAGGAGGTAAACATCACCTGCAGGCTGCGCTGGTACAGTGTGGGTCAGGAGGTAAACATCACCTGCAGGCTGC
Source organism: Eptatretus burgeri (assembly GCF_056783735.1). Taxonomy (NCBI): domain Eukaryota; kingdom Metazoa; phylum Chordata; class Myxini; order Myxiniformes; family Myxinidae; genus Eptatretus; species Eptatretus burgeri. Next base: position 189,860 of record NW_028225116.1, on the reverse strand, counting down.
GCTGGTACAGTGTGGGTCAGGAGGTAAACATCACCTGCAGGCTGCGCTGGTACAGTGTGGGTCAGGAGGTAAACATCACCTGCAGGCTGCGCTGGTACAGTGTGGGTCAGGAGGTAAACATCACCTGCAGGCTGCGCTGGTACAGTGTGGGTCAGGAGGTAAACATCACCTGCAGGCTGCGCTGGTACAGTGTGGGTCAGGAGGTAAACATCACCTGCAGGCTGCGCTGGTACAGTGTGGGTCAGGAGGTAAACATCACCTGCAGGCTGCGCTGGTACAGTGTGGGTCAGGAGGCAAACATCACCTGCAGGCTGCGCTGGTACAGTGTGGGTCAGGAGGTAAACATCACCTGCAGGCTGCGCTGGTACAGTGTGAGTCAGGAGGTAAACATCACCTGCAGGCTGCGCTGGTACAGTGTGGGTCAGGAGGTAAACATCACCTGCAGGCTGCGCTGGTACAGTGTGGGTCAGGAGGTAAACATCACCTGCTCGCTGCGCTGGTACAGTGTGAGTCAGGAGGTAAACATCACCTGCAGGCTGCGCTGGGACAGTGTGAGTCAGGAGGTAAACATCACCTGCAGGCTGCGCTGGTACAGTGTGGGTCAGGAGGTAAACATCACCTGCAGGCTGCGCTGGTACAGTGTGGGTCAGGAGGTAAACATCACCTGCAGGCTGCGCTGGTACAGTGTGAGTCAGGAGGTAAACATCACCTGCAGGCTGCGCTGGGACAGTGTGAGTCAGGAGGTAAACATCACCTGCTTGCTGCGCTGGTACAGTGTGGGTCAGGAGGTAAACATCACCTGCAGGCCGCGCTGGTACAGTGTGGGTCAGGAGGTAAACATCACCTGCAGGCCGCGCTGGTACAGTGTGGATCAGGAGGTAAACATCACCTGCAGGCCGCGCTGGTACAGTGTGGGTCAGGAGGTAAACATCACCTGCAGGCCGCGCTGGTACAGTGTGGATCAGGAGGTAAACATCACCTGCAGGCCGCGCTGGTACAGTGTGGGTCAGGAGGTAAACATCACCTGCAGGCCGCGCTGGTACAGTGTGGGTCAGGAGGTAAACATCACCTGCAGGCTGCGCTGGTACAGTGTGGGTCAGGAGGTAAACATCACCTGCAGGCTGCGCTGGTACAGTGTGGGTCAGGAGGTAAACATCACCTGCAGGCTGCGCTGGTACAGTGTGGGTCAGGAGGTAAACATCACCTGCAGGCTGCGCTGGTACAGTGTGGGTCAGGAGGTAAACATCACCTGCAGGCTGCGCTGGTACAGTGTGGGTCAGGAGGTAAACATCACCTGCAGGCTGCGCTGGTACAGTGTGGGTCAGGAGGTAAACATCACCTGCAGGCTGCGCTGGTACAGTGTGGGTCAGGAGGTAAACATCACCTGCAGGCTGCGCTGGTACAGTGTGGGTCAGGAGGTAAACATCACCTGCAGGCTGCGCTGGTACAGTGTGGGTCAGGAGGTAAACATCACCTGCAGGCTGCGCTGGTACAGTGTGGGTCAGGAGGTAAACATCACCTGCAGGCTGCGCTGGTACAGTGTGGGTCAGGAGGTAAACATCACCTGCAGGCTGCGCTGGGACAGTGTGGGTCAGGAGGTAAACATCACCTGCAGGCTGCGCTGGTACAGTGTGGGTCAGGAGGTAAACATCACCTGCAGGCCGCCAGAGAACGCATGGCTAACGAGTTTCCTCTCACACCTGGTACGGACCAACACGTTCCTTGGGACCAGGTCGATAACTGAAGCTTGGTTTTCATTCCAATCGATTCCAAAACTCAAACTGACTTGTCAGTATTTCCTACTTGAGGTGCAGCAGGTGAATGGTGGCTTCGATTTATTTCCAATTAATTTCCTGGAACCTTATTGTCACTTACTGGATCTCACCGGATGTAGAGACGTAAAGGCGATGATTTACTTTGGATGCAAAGTGAAGTTTTGTGGAAGAGCTGGGACATCGAACGGATCTCTCTCTCTCTCTCTCTCTCTCTCTCTCTCTCTCTCTCTCTCTCTCTCTCTCTCTCTCTCTCTCTCTCTCTCTCTCTCTCTCTCTCTCTCTCTCTCTCTCTCTCTCTCTCTCTCTCTCTCTCTCTCTCTCTCTCTCTCTCTCTCTCTCTCTCTCTCTCTCTCTCTCTCTCTCTCTCTCTCTCTCTCTCTCTCTCTCTCTCTCTCTCTCTCTCTCTCTCTCTCTCTCTCTCTCTCTCTCTCTCTCTCTCTCTCTCTCTCTCTCTCTCTCTCTCTCTCTCTCTCTCTCTCTCTCTCTCTCTCTCTCTCTCTCTCTCTCTCTCTCTCTCTCTCTCTCTCTCTCTCTCTCTCTCTCTCTCTCTCTCTCTCTCTCTCTCTCTCTCTCTCTCTCTCTCTCTCTCTCTCTCTCTCTCTCTCTCTCTCTCTCTCTCTCTCTCTCTCTCTCTCTCTCTCTCTCTCTCTCTCTCTCTCTCTCTCTCTCTCTCTCTCTCTCTCTCTCTCTCTCTCTCTCTCTCTCTCTCTCTCTCTCTCTCTCTCTCTCTCTCTCTCTCTCTCTCTCTCTCTCTCTCTCTCTCTCTCTCTCTCTCTCTCTCTCTCTCTCTCTCTCTCTCTCTCTCTCTCTCTCTCTCTCTCTCTCTCTCTCTCTCTCTCTCTCTCTCTCTCTCTCTCTCTCTCTCTCTCTCTCTCTCTCTCTCTCTCTCTCTCTCTCTCTCTCTCTCTCTCTCTCTCTCTCTCTCTCTCTCTCTCTCTCTCTCTCTCTCTCTCTCTCTCTCTCTCTCTCTCTCTCTCTCTCTCTCTGTCTCTCTCTCTCTCTCTCTCTCTCTCTCTCTCTCTCTCTCTCTCTCTCTCTCTCTCTCTCTCTCTCTCTCTCTCTCTCTCTCTCTCTCTCTCTCTCTCTCTCTCTCTCTCTCTCTCTCTCTCTCTCTCTCTCTCTCTCTCTCTCTCTCTCTCTCTCTCTCTCTCTCTCTCTCTCTCTCTCTCTCTCTCTCTCTCTCTCTCTCTCTCTCTCTCTCTCTCTCTCTCTCTCTCTCTCTCTCTCTCTCTCTCTCTCTCTCTCTCTCTCTCTCTCTCTCTCTCTCTCTCTCTCTCTCTCTCTCTCTCTCTCTCTCTCTCTCTCTCTCTCTCTCTCTCTCTCTCTCTCTCTCTCTCTCTCTCTCTCTCTCTCTCTCTCTCTCTCTCTCTCTCTCTCTCTCTCTCTCTCTCTCTCTCTCTCTCTCTCTCTCTCTCTCTCTCTGTCTCTCTCTCTCTCTCTCTCTCTCTCTCTCTCTCTCTCTCTCTCTCTCTCTCTCTCTCTCTCTCTCTCTCTCTCTCTCTCTCTCTCTCTCTCTCTCTCTCTCTCTCTCTCTCTCTCTCTCTCTCTCTCTCTCTCTCTCTCTCTCTCTCTCTCTCTCTCTCTTGACTCTGAAATGGAAGAGTGCCCTGTCCTTCTCCTTAAATGGAGGAGGAAAAGCCTCCATCGTGTTGTAAAGGCCTTTCTTCCTCCATTGAATGAGGACAGCCCGGTGGCGGATGAGTGGGTCGCAGCAGCATTCGTGCCGGGATCGTACCATTTGCATGCACCGCACAAACTTTCTTCGTTGTCGTTGATATTGACAGAAATGCGAAGCAAAACACGCAAACCCAAAAATGCTGCGTAACTTTCAAACATAATAACGAATTGTTCCTCATCCCTGGTCCTGAAGAGCTCTGGTTGCCGTGGCTACGAGACGCCGTCGCAGAGCTCGAGGAGATTGGTGAAGACGAAAACGGAGAGAGGGAGCGAGTGAAAAATCTTTTTGACAGAGCCGTGTCCGACTACCCGTGTGAGTGTGTCCTCCAAACATTCGTTTGCATTGTTTTGATTCATTCCTTTGTAAGTGAAGCATTTCCTTGGATATTTTGCGTCATTCTTCTTTCCCAGCCCCTGATCTGTGGATCGAGTACGTTGGGTTCATGGTGTCCGGTCCCGGTTCATGGTGTCTACCCTCTTGGTGTTAATTAAACGGTAAAAACAGGAGCTTGTCCTCAAGACCCAAAGATCTTCACCCAGCCACCCTAACTGTTAGACCAACAATCAAGCATTTACATTCATAAAGCATAAACATTCCTCCTGCTCGTGTGTGTGTGTGTGTATATATATATATATATATATATATATATATATATATATATATATATATATATATATATATATATATATATATATATATATTACACAATGTGGTTGTACAGCTCGGATAGATTGGAATTTGTCAATGGGCTGGGGGTATGTTCAGTGACCAAGTTTATTGCCGAGCGCTCACCAAGCGGCTTAAGCACTAAAACAAGCGCTCCATTCTGAAACCATTGGTAAGTAACAGCTGCCTGAGCAACCGCTAGCGAGCCGCTTGGTAACTGAACACACCCCGCATCGCAATGCCGGGACACACCCCGTTTGGTGTGATCGTGAAAGTGTTGCCCGGGGTGTGTTCCCCTCTGACATGAAGCTTGTTTTCGCTCCTCGAGGAAGAATCCCTTTCATGGAGGAAGCCATTGCTGAATCGATGTAGTGCTTGTTGTGACAATACCGGCTGATGATTGGCTGAGTGTTAATCGTACGACGTCACGTGACCAACTCGCTGCATCCGCGAGTGGCTCCGCTGTAATAAAATAGTGCTGATCATTAACAACAACAACTACTTAGTGTTGGACGGGGGGGGGGGGGGGGCGTAATCGGATAAGGGAGGAGGAGCAATCCGCCGCGGCTTGATATCAGGACGGGGAGGGTGAACGAGTGGGTGAGTCGGCACGAGATGTGTGCAAGGGTGGGGATCACGTGACCCCATAAGGGCGGAAGGGTGTTGGCGGACGGACCTGTGTGGTGAGGTGGTGTAAGTGGTGAACGAACCGCGCAGGATCCCGAGGCCTCGTACAGCCGGTTCCCATCGGAGCACCTGGGACATCCCGGTGAAGGTCGTGGGTGCTGAGAGGGCTCGTTACGGTCAGACTTGTCCGAAATGGATGTCTCTGTGTCTGTCTCCATGTTCTCGTTCCCTCCTCTCCCTCCCCAAGATTAAACCGATAAAATTATTACTTGTAGTCACGTGGTACTGATATAGCACAGGCACGATGGGTCAAATGTCCCCCTGTGTCTAAAATCCATTTTTGTATGACGGTGCAGACTCCACAAACCGCCATTTTATGTTCACCTTCTTCCTTCCCGCCATTTTGTTTGGTTGTGTTCCATTTCCCTGTTGGATGAACATCTCAAATGGAATCGTCCAAACCAGACGTGTGGGCGTGGTTTAATTCAGTAACCAACGTCTCGAATGGAATCGTCCATACCAGACGTGTGGGCGTGGTTTAATTCAGCGATGAACATCTCAAATGGAATCGTCCAAACCAGACGTGTGGGCGTGGTTTAATTCAGCAACCAACGTCTCGAATAGGATCGTCCAAAGCAGACGTGTGGGCGTGGTTTAATTCAGTGATGAACGTCTCAAATGGAATCGTCCATACCAGACGTGTGGGCGTGGTTTAATTCAGCGATGGACGTCTCGAATGGAATCGTCCAAAGCAGACGTGTGGGCGTGGTTTAATTCAGTAACCAACGTCTCGAATGGAATGGTCCAAAGCAGACGTGTGGGCGTGGTTTCAGTCCGGCGGTCCTTGGAGACGAGGGGGAATGTGGTTGCTATGGGGAGAAAGCCCATGTATACAGGTAGTCAATGTGTTTATTTTTTATGAAAAACACACTTGTGGATTATATCGCCACCATTTTTAATGTTGTAAGTATCGTGTATGAAATATGGTATCCAGGGAGTTTATATTCATCAAAACATCTTTATGGTTTTAATATAACAATATAAATGTCAATGAAGTACCTCATTTGTGAACACCTGGGTGTACAATGTTCAAACATTTGTGGTTGTGTGTGTGTGTCGTTGTACGTGCATGGCCGGCGCCAGACTATTTTGCGCCCAAGGCAAGGCCAGCCACTTGCATCCCCCCCAAAAAAAATTGCCAACTTCGATTTTTAAAAACATTTTCAAGGAGATATTTATAAGGTATTTCAGGATAAGGTATTAAGAGTACAGTAAGGTATTTCAGGAAGAACCCCTCTTGCTTTGCTTGCTCCTTAACTCGTTCTGCCTTTCGTTTGCGGTACTGAGCTGCAGAAGGTCGTTTTCTTTTATCAGCCAAAGTTCACTGGAAGAAAATAAATAAAAAAAGTAAACAGTTTTACATAAAGAATAAAAACAGCATTGAAAGAATAGAATAGATAAAGAAAGAAACAGTATTGTTGGTGTTGAAAACAATAAACTGGTTATGCACGAACAATGAACGACAAAACTATTATGAACAATTAAATATTATATTTTCCTTTTATTATGTGTTTTCTTAAAACAATAATTTGCATAAAACTGTGACCCCTGAAGGTCAGTAATGTGTCCCTCTGAGGTCTGTGCCGAAGGCGGCCGCTGCCTCGTTGACCTTATGGTGGCGCCGGCCCCGTGTACGCGGTGTACAGGGCATTTTGACTCATTTCAAGGTGTTTCAGAGGTTCAGGAAGGTTAATTGTGCAACAATTTAATCTGTAAATTCCCTTTATTGTTCCCTGTAAATTGTAGAAATGAGGAGACTCTCCACTCTCCAATCACCCCTACCTTACTGAAATCCTCACTGATATATGATATTGGGTCGTCAAAAACGATGCGGCGTGGAAGAGTGGAAAGGAAACAATTATTTATATTAAAAATATAAATACATACACGTGTGAAAAAGCTGCAAAGCAAATCAAGAAAGTTTAAGTGGTTTATTCAGAGGAAAAGGAAAGCAATTTGTCGAAGATCAAATCGAGCGGCGCGACGCAAGAAAGCCGCCCAACAAAGCTTCCGCGAAATGGTTCAACATTGTGGGGGAAATCACTCCCCGTAGTAAATGAGGAAACAAGACGACGAGTCCATCCATCATCCGCGAAATTCCAGGAGTTATGGACTGTGACGTCACAATACCGTACAACACGTGCACAAGAGAGTGGGAGCATCCCACATATAGCTGACCATGGGAAAAGCAACTTCGGTCATTCCAGCCCTGCTACTTTCAATGATTGTCCTTGTGCCTTATTGATAGACATCGCAGAGCACAGTCATACAGGAAACTGTAGTCTCTTAAATTCAATCATTGAATTTGATTGGAATGAGTGGAATTCGCGGAATGAATACATCTTCTCCTTTCGCACATCCTGTCATGATAGTGGCCTCAATTACATGTGGTCGTAGTCTTTTCACAATCAGTTTCGTTCCGTTGCAAAGTTTTGGTGCATCGAGATTACGTAATAACATAATAGGGCGTCCAACTTTTTAACGACAGATTGTACGGAGGCAATCCTGGTAATTCCAATGAGTTTAGAAATTCTGTGGGATAATGTACGGCTTGCTCAGTATCCAGTGTGGTGTCAATAGACTTGTGACTATGTTGTTCGCCTGGAACTAGTTGTACTAACTGATGGTTTATTAACCTCCGCCATCTTCGAAGATGGATGGAGGTTACTGTTTTCACCCCTTTCTGTTTGTTTGTTTGTTTATTTGTTTGTGAACAGTATTACGGAAAAACTCCTCGACGGATTTCGACGAAACTTGGTGGGGGGGGGGTTAGGTATGGTCCAAGGATCATGCCATTAAATTTTGGACTTTGTCCCCCCCCCAAAAAAAAAATTGTGAGAGAAAATGTTTTTTTTTTTTTTGCATTTTCTACATGTTTTAAGTGATTTCCAATCCCCCCCCCCAAAAAAAAAATAGAGAATTTTTTTTTGCATTTCTACATGTTTTAAGTGATTTCCAACCCCCCCACCCCCCCAAAAAAAAGAGAAGTTTTTTTTTTGCATTTTGACATGTTTTAAGTGATTTCCAACCCCCCCAAAAAAATTGTTACCCCCCCAAAAAAAAATTGTTGGAGAATTTTTTTTTTGCATTTATACATGTTTTAAGTGATAACCAACCCCCCCTCCCGCAAAAAAATTGTTACCCCCACCCCCAAAAAACAGAATTTTTTTGCATTTCTACATGTTTTAAGTGATTTCCAACCCCCCCCCAAGAAAATTGTTACCCCCCTCCCAAAAAAATTGTTAGAGAAATTTTTTTTTGCATTTCTACATATTTTAAGTGATTTCCAACCCCCCCCCAAAAAAAATTGTTTGAGAAATTTTTTTTTTGCATTTTTACATGTTTTAAGGGATTTCCAACCCCCCCCAAAAAATTGTTACCCCCCCAAAATGTTTTTTTTGCATTTCTACATATTTTAAGTGATTTCCTCAAAAAAAGTATCCCCTCAAAAAAAATTGTTTTTTGCAACTTTTTTTTCAACAAAATTTAGATTTTTTTTTGCATTTTTACATGTTTTAAGTGATTTCCAACCCCCCCCCCCCCAAAAAAAAAAATGGAGAAAAGAACTATAACTGTCAGCACTGTTGACCATATTTAATGAATAAGATATAAGGTTCACTTGAGTGACCCAGCAGTATTTGCGGCGGAGGTTTTGCACTCTCCCGAGTGCTCCCCCTCAAGTTACATGGACTGTTTCATTAAGTGGAGCCAGGATTGCTCTTTCACAGAGCGACTGTATGTTTTTGTAATTAGTCGCTAAATTGGGATACACATGAGCCTCTAATTCCTCCATAGATGAAACTATTGTGCCACAGTCATCGGGAATAGATATTACATCATTTGTGTTCGGGATTTCACCATTTCCAAGTTTGAGAAGTAATTGTGCGAAATTGCCAGCATCTAAATCACCATATAATTTGACCCTCATATTTTTGTTGTGAGATGGATAGTTTGTACGAATGTCCAGAGGTATGAAGATTTTTTTACTGGCTTTCATTTCATCAGCTGGAGTGCCACGGGGTACTACAGGTAAAGTTTGTCTGAAATCGCCAGAAATAACCAGCGTAACTCTACCTATAGGCAGGTCTACTCCTCTTAAATCTCGCATAGTTCGATCTAATGCTTCGAATGCATCCTTTAGGCGACATCGTACCTTCATCCCAAACTATGAGGTCACAATTCTTCAGCACTTTTTCTGCTTCAGTTTGTTTGCCAATGCCACAAACCGGATATTCCATTGGAGCTAAGTCGAGAGGCAATTTGAAAGCAGAATGCGCTGTGCGGACACCTGAAAGTAGCGTTGCGGCGATACCTGATGAAGCAACGGCTAATGCGATCTTTTTTCTGGCTCCTCATCTTAGCAAGCAAAAGGTTGAGGACAAATGTTTTGCCAGTACCACCCGGGGCATCCAAGAAAAATATCCCACCACTTCCCTCTTGAACCGCTTCAGAAATCAGTTGATATGCATTACTGTGATCCTGCACCAGAAGCGGCTCATTGTCAGAAACAAACTTTGCGACTTTTATCGCATCTTTATCCGACTGCGTTTCGTGGAGGAGTTCTCGAGGGAACCTCTTTCCACATTTTCCATTTCTCATCCATGGTTTGCCTTGCTATTTATTACCCCACATGGACCATGGATCATATTATGACGTTTCACAATAGCGTACAAAAACGGATCCTCTTCTGGGTTGGGCAATTCAGCGCGAATGACTGAATCAATCTGGGTGGGTCGAAGTTTTTCTCTGAGCCAAAAAAGGCTATATACGTGTGGAAGACCACGTTTTTGCCATTCTATGGTATACATGTAGCAGCAACAGACCCACACACGTTAAATTTCGTCGTAAGATCTATCAACAGAATGACTTTCCTCTGAAAGACTCTCGCTATTTGATCATGTCGGTCATGTGCGACTTGTCCTGGTAATAGTTCTTTGACAATTTCTGGCCACTGAGGATTACAGGTTAAAGTTATGAAAAGGTCCGGTCTTCCAAAAAGTTCGAACATAGGTCACTGCATCTTGAGTGCGTTCTGCCAGATACCGTGGTCCACCAGTGAATGATGATGGTAATATAACTAATTGACCGTGTGGCGTTTTCCTCCCAATGCTGCTCCCTCGCTTTTTAGGAGGCATAATTAATTTATAACAAAAAAAAAACAAAAAAAATATTCAAACCGCGACCAAGAAACAACAACCACACAGGCCGTTACATCGCTCTCACGTGCCCGTACGTGCGTGGCCCGGAAGTTCGCACATCGCAGTCACGATTATTCGCAATTTAGTTTTAATGCCCAATTATTCAATTAGCGCCAACGTATTTTGCCTTTTCGCAATGTCATCGCAAGGAAAAACACAAAGAGAAGAGAAGAGAGAGAGAAAGAAATTTACTTCCTGCTTCGGAGCATACCAGCTCACTCTGATGTTACCGAAATTTATACACCGTCTAATATGAAAACGATCATAACTTGGGGCATTGTGTTTATCTATAAATGCGCATAAGAAATCGAGAAATTATTAGAATACACGAAGTCATCACTCTCCGGAAGTCCGTACATTGTAATTGTAACCCGTAATGGGGAACGCGGCTGAGCTTCCCTTCCCCATCGGCCACGCCCACGCAGCAACGTGTCTTGTCATTGGTTGGTAAATAAATGGCCATAACTTGGGAAGCACTTGTCCGATTAATATCAAACCTTGAAAAGGCACATCCTCAGGTCCCCAGCAATATATCTGGCAAGTTTCAATTAGATCGGACCAGAGGTTGTCGAGAAACAGCGGTCACACACACACACACACACACACACACACACACACACACACACACACACACACACACACACACACACACACACACACACACACACACACACACACACACACACACTGCTGGAATTATAGATAGATATTACTATTATGTATTAATGTGTGGATTAATTTTATGTTTAATTTCTTAAAATTATCAAAATATTACTATTATGTATTAATGTGTGTTGGTTGTGCTCGGGGAAACTCGTCGAGGGACTATCCCTTACAACTCAGGTCGCGGGAGTCCTCGCAAGGGGATCCGCTGCCAACTGGCGAGGCCAATTAGTCCCCTGAGCCCTTCGACGAAACACACGGGTCCGGCTCAAAAAGTATGGGAGTTCCAGAGATTTTCACTGGGGTCCGCGGGAATGAGCACAACCAACCTTTTGTCGCGATACAAAAGTAAGTAGTCACTCTATTTTAGCACGATCTCCTGATAGAGGTACTGGTCCTATTGCTCAGCTAACTGCTTGATGATGATGAATGGATCAGAAATGGATGAGGAATTGGTGAGGATTTGATGAGGAAACCTGCTTGATGATGAGGAAACCTGCTTGATGATGAGGAATGGATGAGGAATTGGTGAGGATTTGATGAGGAAACCTGCTTGATGACGAGGAATTGCTCTCATAAAATGCGATTTGCTTCGACATTCGTGGCCCTGAACTTGCTTATTCACGGTTTTTTTTTTCCACGGCTCAACATCGAATAACAAGGATATCAAAAAAGTTCAACAAATCTTGCCATGATGTACAAGGACAGCATGGAGTTGGTAAACTGTTGGCGGGCTGTTTGGGTGGTCCAGATTTCTATTTGCATACCCAACATACATTCATACACAAGAAGAAGCTGCAAAGCCAATCAACAAAGGTTAAGTGGCTTCTTCAAAGGAAAAGGAAACCACAAAGCTTGTTGTCGTGCTCTGTTCAGGTGACATTCGCACAAAGTGAGTGAGTAATGATGAACAATCCTCCAATAGACACTCATAAACAAAGTCAATTCTGATTGGACATTCTCTGCTGCTGCGTCATCCCCTCCCAACGGTCGAGGGGGGAGGAACCTGTTCAGTTTTCAGCTCTCCAATTGGAGGTTGCAGAGTATGAGGCGGAGCCGCTGAGGCTGTCGTAGAATCTTCTTCAGAACCATCCATGATCATGAGACGAGTTCATGTTCCTCTTCTTCTTCTTCTTTGCACAAATTAAGCAAAGCGAGCGGACAAACTCTTTTTGCCGACAGAACATGTGGTCCGTGGAATCGATGAATGTCGCTTCTCGTATTCAGAGATGCGTTATACTTCGTCCTCCACTCACTATCTTGAATGCATCCACATTGTAGTAGTCCATGGAAACCATCAATCCCACCACAACTGTGGCGTATCCGAAGGATTACGGGGTGCTAGGCCCAGACACCACAAAAGTCGAAGCTCCACGTTTATTGCCAGGGAGGCGCACACTGCGCATGCGCGTGGCGGTAGCTTCACAGAACATGACAACATTTCTCCCCCCCCCCAAATAAAATCTTGCACAACATTATTCCCCCAACAACACTTATACAACAGTGCTGGGTGCAATCACAAACTCAACCGCTCCGGTGACTTGCATGTGCGAGCAGAGCGTCGCAAGATGGATGACTGTTCTTGTGGGACACCGACAGCGGCAGCCTCTAGAGGAGATGGAGAGGAAGGAGGATGAGCAGGAGTAGGCTCCACCACACCACCACCGGGCTCGGACTCAGTGGGCTCAGGAACTTGGCTCACAATGGGAACAGACACCAGGGAATCGCCCTCAAAGGGCTGAATATCGTTTGGAGGATTGGGGTCACAATGCCTCAGGCGGAGCTGGTCAATATGTTTACGTACTGTTTGTCCGTCGGACAGGTCCGCAACAAATAAAGAGTTGCCAATTCGATTTATATAACATGACCAGTGATCCATTTAGATCCACAGCCGGGATTCAGCACAAAAACAGGATCGAACACATTGATGGCACGTGGAACTGAGGTCCCGCCATGGTACCACTTCTGTTTCAACTGGTGGTCCGCAACCCCGGACGAATCATTCGGATGAATCAGGTCTAAGCTTGTCTTTAGCATTCGACCAAACATCATTTCTGCCTGGATGTTATTCATGTAGCTCATCACACACCTTGTTTTGACCTTTGGGAGGTACTATGACCCTGCTGCCCCACAGCAAGTAACCAGAATGTAAAGACAACTAATTTTTACGAGCAAGGTACGTCCTCAACTTGTCATGGAACTCATAGGGTACAGTTGACCATATGCTACTTATAACACATTGTTTGACCATAGAAAGGGTCCGGTCCACATTTGTCCATTGTTCAATTTGTTTGGAAGTGATTGGAGCATGATGACAGTCAAACACACTCATTGGCATAAAAATTTCTCCCTGTACAGGTCCATTACCCACGTTAACCGGGAGTGGTAATCTACTCAAAGCATCAGCACTGACAACACGACTGAGAAATTCAATTTGGGGGAAACATAAATCGACATTTGTCACGTTTCACCTTAACACCGGCTTCAACAAGGCGTTTGAGAACCTCCTCAAGGTTCCACAAATGTTCAGCATCATTGCGGCCGGTGATCAACACATCATGTTGAAACACGACTACATTTGGAATTGCTTTCAGCGGATTCTCCACGTTGCGTCGAAATATATCAGCGGCTGATTTGATCCCGAAAGGACAGCGATGATAAACAAACAACCCCTTGTGAGTGTTACAACATGTCTACTTCTTGGAGTCCTCATCAAGCAACATCTGAGTAGGAGCAGATTCCAAATCCAGGCGGCGAAACTTCTTTCCACCAGAAAGCGAAGCGAACAAATCATCTGCCTTGGGTAGAGGATCATGGTCCTGTTTGGAATACCTGTCGATTGTTGTTTTGTAATCACCACAAATCCGAACACCACCACCTGACTTTAATAGAGGAACAATTGGACATGCCCAATCACTGAACTCAGCACGACTGGTAACACCTTCCATCTGCAGGCGGTCGAGCTCTGCCTCGATCTTTGGACGCATCATGTGAGATACGGACCTCGCTTTACAAAAGATTGGACAAGCACTCTCATCCACATCGATTTTGGCTTTTACACCTTTCAAGGTGCCGACACCACGTCCTCCAAACAATGAGGGGTATTCGTCAAGAATGGCATTGTGATTAACATCACAAGCCATCGATCTGATCACAGGCCAATCGAGTTTGATGAATTTAAGCCAATTACGCCCAAACAATGTCGGCCAATTTCCATGAATGATCCACAAGGGGAGTTTCCGTGACACATCATTGGAGGTGACCTTCACCTCCGCACTACCAATCACAGGTATCAGTTCATTGGTGTAAGTTCGCAACTTGGTGCCGACACCGACTGACCTTCCTCCCGTGAGTGTAGAACTTGTTTTCCCGGGTTTTTGTCCTCATCTCATCAAGTCTTCCCAGTCCTCATCCGGCTGGTACTCCACCAGAATCCCTGCGGACGCCATGGTGAGCAATGCCGACTTGGCAAAGCACTAAACTCGTCGCCAATTGTGGTGTATCCGAAGGATTACGGGGTGAAAGGCCAGACACCACAAAAGTTGAAGCTCCACGTTTATTGCCAGGGAGGCGCACCCTGCGCTTGCGCGTGGCGGTAGCTTCACAGAACATGACAACAACCCCCTACCACAACCACAGAACATCCTACCACAACCAGAGGAGAATCTGTCGTCTGCCAAACCAGCCTTACAGACTCGGTTCAGCACAGTTTGCATTGTCAATCAAATGCTGTCCAATAGCAGATTCACACAATGTTGGGATTGATGCTGCGACCTTCCGACAAGCACATACCGGCTGTATTCGTGTACCAGTTGTGTTTTTCCTGATGGACAAAGGGACGTGATGTTTGATTTTGTCAGTCAGAGTCTGGGTAGTTCTACCTACATACCGAGCATCACATCGGCACTTGAATTCATAAATGCTGCTAAGTTTTGAGGCAGGCAGGACATCCTTCTTAACTGCAGGAATCAGACCTCGAGAGGTGAAAATCACTCTTGGACCAACAGCCAGATCCGTGCTTGAGACATCTTTTGATTTGTTCCTCATATCTTTGCGACATTTTTCCTTTTCCAAGGAATCTTGATGAAGATCGGGCACTTTTCAGGACCCATCTTCAGTTCATCTCGAGCAGTGAGGAATTTGTACATAAACCTTCCGATGATACACTCAGGATGTCCACTCTCACCGAGGATGCCGGCAATCTTGTCCATCTCTGTATGAAGCTTGGAGTTGGAACATATCCTCGTCGCTCGACTCGCTAATCCATTGATCAAACCAATCTTGTGTCGCGGTCAACTAAAAGAGTCCCATCGAGTACACTGGCCGGTGAAAGTGGACTTTCTCGAGATGGATGAATGAAGATCAAAGAGATCGACGCAAGAAAGCCGCACAACAAAGCTTCCACAAAGTGGTTCAACATTGTGGGGAAAATCACTCCCAGTAGTAAATGAGGAAACGAGGCGACACGTCCATCATCCACGAAATTCCAGGAGTAATGCATTGTGACGTCACAAAACCACACAACACATGCACAACCTCATCGTCCACGAAAACCAGTGTGTATGGAATGTGACGTCACAAAACATAGCAATGATTAAACAAGCTCGTCATCTTCGGAAAGTAGAGTTTTTATGGACTGTGACGTCACAAAACCAAGCAAAACTCCACATTCTGCAAGCTCGTTTGCACAGATTACATCTAAAATATACAATACCAGCAGGGATAGCCGTGCTCCACACGGGAATCCCGTGGATGATGCGGGTCTGAAGGAGTCTATGTCACAGTTAATTGTAAAATTGTAGAGGCTGCCACCATTATCCATTATCCACCATTATTTATTATCGCATGCGTACAACACGGACAGGCCAGGTGAATACAGCCAACCAAGCAAGTACATCATAATTCAACAACATCATTACACACGTGACTTGAAGCAGGAACTCCTTCATATTACAACCACTTCCTGCGCTGCCACCCACAAAGTCATGTTGTGTGTTTCAGTGTAAATAACCTCGTAGAGAACACTCACCAAGCGGCGTAAGTACCCAAGCAAGTCGTCCATCCAAACAATTGAAAAGGAATGGCGGTTGGTTCGGCAAACAAAGGCAAATCTACTGGGAGTGAAAGACTCCCGAGATGTTCGAACCGAGTCTGTAAGGCTGGTTTGGCAAATGACCGGGACTCTTCTGCTGGTGGTAAAACACACCCGAGGTGTTCGAACCGAGTGTGCAATGCAACTCAGAAAAAGAAAAGTTCTGCTCAAGGTGATCACCACGTTCACCCCCCTGGAAAGCAGAAGCGCCATCCTCCAGTCTATTCTATATCTACATTTAAGTGACTGGTGTCCCATGGAAATTGAAATTCCTACCCCTGTCCCAACACCTCCTGCTACGCCGAATCCAATTACGGATGTAACAAGAAGTTTTCAATTTTCCACGATTATATCAAACTAATTCCATTTATAATGGGAAAGCCTTCTTTCTCTTCTTCCTCGTTCAAATCCCAAGTGTTCCTCTGCAATGTTGCACACGCTCGAACATCCTCCGGTCCTCCAGCTCTGTAAAAGCTCCGTGAAAGCTCCTTGAAACCGTGAAGGAATGATGTTGTTTTGTGACAACGATACTTCAGAAATGCGTTACAGCTCCACGAACAATCGACTCCAGTAAATCAAACGAACAAGAAACAGATCTCAAATGGCACGCACGTACGGGCCCGCACCAGTGTTTGAAACGACAAATGACACCAATGCTGGATATTATTGATTATCTGTCACTCCATTGTAAGTGTCACATTGTGGAACTTTTTGCACGCCCTCCGTGATGGAGGTAGTCCAGGTGTGCACGTGTAAACACATGCGAATGTAAAGATGCGGAACAAAAATGCAACCGTAAACACACGGACACACACACAGAAGTATAAATATTTGTATAAAGATACAGAAACACAGGAATATAAATGTCAACCACCAATAAAGGAGGCACTGTACTTGCTGTTGTTGCTGCTTCCTCACTTTTGTTTCCACTCATTACGTGGTTCTCCCAAAGCAGTTTCTGAGGTTTGTGGAGAAGATATGACACAAGACCATTTTGGGATCTGTTTTGTGGGGGTTTTTGCCTTTTTGGGGTGTCTTGTGTTGCAAGCCATTCCCACCAAGGCATGAGAATATCGAAACCAACGACATGATAAAGCAGCTGCACCTCTGGAGATTGACTTTCACACAAGGAACTTTCACATCAGGAACTTCACTGGAGGAGAAACCACGAGAACCATCAAGCCTGTGCAATCCTGTCAATATTCATGGAACCTTCCATCACCACTGCTTCTTGGAATGTCTCCAATTATAGTTTAAACTGAACCCTTTTGGGAAACCACTTAAAATGTTTAATTTTTGGTACTTTTTCATTCCCCGATGCGGTCTTTTTGATTGGCACTTTTCTTCCAATGAATCTTCGATGAATCAAGTGAAGCAGACGTGTTGGTCAAAGAATGGTTGATACTCGGCCTGACGATATTTTAGGAGGACATTCCTTCCCATCCCATCACATTAGCCCCCAAAGGATGACCAACTAAACAAAACCTACATTTCAAATTTACCGCTTGATGAGCTCAAATTTAGGGCTTAAAAGACCAAGATTTACCTTTAAAAAGACTCGGCAAATAAAAGCTGCGCTGCCAGGTAGTTGGAAACCCAACAGGAAGTTTGAGGGACCGCAGAGAGAAACACTCCTTAAATTATCAACATTTACCCTCGCCAAAGGAGAGAACACGGAATTTGGGTCCATTGTTCTGTTTGTTTGTTTGTTTGTCCACACAGAACATGTTGGCGAAGGCCTAAAACAACACCTAAATACAATAATACATACATGTGTGAAAAAGCTGCAAAGCCAATCAAGAAAGCTTAAGTGGCTTCTTCAGAGGAAAAGGAAACCAATTTGTCGAAGATCCAATTGATCGACGCAACAAAGCTGCCCAACAAAGCTTCCGCGAAATGGTTCAACATTGTGGGGGAAATCACTCCCCGTAGTAAATGAGGAAACAAGACGACGAGTCCACCATCCGCGAAATTCCAGGAGTTATGGACTGTGACGTCACAAAACCACACAACACATCAACCTCGTCGTTCACGAAAACCAGAGTGTGTATGGAATGTGACGTCACAAAACATAGCGATGATTAAACAAGCTCGTCGTCCTCGGAAAGCAGTTTTTATGGAATGTGACGTCACAAAAGCAAGCAATACTCTACATTCTGCAAGCTCGTTTGCACAGATTACATCTACAATATACAATATATTTATCATATAATATAATACCGTCGGACCCCGACATTCGTGGTTTTGCTATTCGCGGACCCCGGATATCCGCCGTTCATGAAATGCGATTTGCTTCGACATTCGTGGCCCTGAACTTGCTTATTCACGGTTTTTTTTTCACGACTCATCATGAAATAACAAGTATATCAAAAAAAGCTCAACCGACTGTGCACAAGAAGATCAAACATGATCACTCGTGGATGGATCATTCACCTTCACAAAGCTGTAATAACATCCTGTACATCGTATTTTGCCATGATGTACAAGGACAGCATATGGTTGGTAAAATGTTGGCGGGCTGTTTGGGTGGTCCAGGGATGTGGACGCGGGTTGATCTTCTCCACAAACGGGGAGTTCTGTATATAAATGATAAAATCATCAGAGGTCACAAATTCAAACAAAATTTCAAACAAATTCAAACAAATGAAATAGAGCAAATAATAATTTAATAACAGGAATCAAGTTTGCACAACGACAACAATGGCAGAAAAAAACAGAACAGACATTGTCGAAGCTTTTCTTCTTGCAGCTCGTCAGGACACGCGCAACAACACCGGCAATGCGCACACACAAACTGGAACAATTTATTTGTTCACACCGTCGGTGATTGGTTCTTTGGAAATTTACTCACACAAACTTACACATCACGGCATTGAGGAACTCAGGGAACCCATGACATGACAAATAATTCAAATAATAATAATAATGAAAGAAAATCGGTGAGATAAACTAAATCGAATTGAGGAACCTCCACACAGACTTAAATACAGATAAAGGATCCAGTGGTGTCACTGGGGTTGGTGTCACCCAGTGCAGTAGCTCACGGTGTCACTCCTCCCCCCCTCCATGGACCTTCACACAGACTTAAATACAGATAAAGGATCCAGTGGTGTCACTAGGGATGGTGTCACCCAGTGTGGTAGCTCACGGTGTCACTCCACCCCCGCCCCCCCCATTGACCTTCACACAGACTTAAATACAGATAAAGGATCCAGTGGTGTCACTAGGGTTGGTGTCACCCAGTGTGGTAGCTCACGGTGTCACTCCTCCCCCCCCTCCATGGACCTTCACACAGACTTAAATACAGATAAAGGATCCAGTAGTGTCACTAGGGATGGTGTCACCCAGTGCGGTAACTCACGGTGTCACTCCCCCCTCCATGGACCTTCACACAGACTTAAATACAGATAAAGGATCCAGTGGTGTCACTGGGGTTGGTGTCACCCAGTGCGGTAACTCATGGTGTCACTCCTCCCTCCTCCACCCCCCATGGACCTTCACACAGACTTAAATACAGATAAAGGATCCAGTGGTGTCACTAGGGTTGGTGTCACCCAGTGTGGTAGCTCACGGTGTCACTCCTCCCCCCCACCCCCCATGGACCTTCACACAGACTTAAATACAGATAAAGGATCCAGTGCTGTCACGAGGGTTGGTGTCACCCAGTGTGGTAGCTCACGGTGTCACTCCACCCCCGCCCCCCCCCCATGGACCTTCACACAGACTTAAATACAGATAAAGGATCCAGTGGTGTCACTCGGGTTGGTGTCACCCAATGTGGTAACTCACGGTGTCACATCTCCCCCTCCATGGACCTCCACCCGTACCAGATCATACACAATCCTCAGTAATGTTTTTTGTGCTAATGTTACTTGGAAATCATAATTCCCGTTCATCACTGAATGAATGTCACGGCGATAGTAATGACATAAAGAACTCGTAAAATTAAAATTACACCTTTAAATTAAAATATCACCCTCACAGCCTCAATGTGTTTACATTTACATCGTTTCACGTGGTTAAGGTGAAAGTTCGGTCAGAAAACAATGGAATTCGAAGTAAAAACGTTGAAGAACTAAATCAAAATTCTGTTGATTTTCTAACGTTAAACTTGATTGTTACGTGAGATACACGAATGGATTAGGTTTTCATAATCAATAACGGCCCCAAAAATGTACAAATTGTCGACAAATGCACGTGGACAGAATATACTCATTTAATGAAATAATACCGTAAAAAAAGAAACAGGAAAACAAACACACAAACATTTCAAAACTTTGTGAACATCTCGACTGATTCAGAACTTTCCTTTCGTGCCCTTCAAAGCTGCGAACTTGTGAATCGATCACATCGTCGAAACGAACGCCTTTCGCCAACTCACTTCCAATCGATGATATCGCGACATCGGAAAGCCTTGACCGGTCCTTTGCGACCTTGAACCTGGCTGCTTTGCTCTCGCGCTGTGAGATGAACCTTCTGATCGGCATCTTTTTCCAAAACAAGCTGGTCTCATCAGCGTCCAATACCTGCTCCGGCAGGTAACCTTTCTCCTCAACTGATCGGCATCTTTTCCCAAAATAAGCTGGTCTCATCAACGTTCAACACCTGTTCCGGCAGGTAACTCTTCTCCTCGACGAGGCTCGCGAGTTCTGCAAGGGAACGCCTTGTCCATATCGTGGTCCGCGGAGGCACGCTCCCCTACGAGCTTGACTCGTGCATTGTGGGTACCTGCGGGAGGGGTCAATAGTCTGTGCATTAGTTTGTGGGGGATTTGTATGGGTGATGCTGTATTCGGCAGCTGATAATAGATGTGGTGAGCGATATCATTGTGTAATTCGTCCGTATGTAGTTTGCTGCTAATTACACTAATCGACATGATGAACGTTTCCATTCTTTAACTCACAGGACATGACGTCATTCCTCCACACAGGTAGATTATACTGAGCGTTTTTAAAATGTAACGGCTCAGTTGGTGCTGTTTGTAGCAAGATGGTGATTTACACGAAGAGGCGTTGAATGTTTCCATTTTGTAATGTCTATTTGTGGTGATCTGGAAATTACCGGATACATCAACAGATGCTGTTTGTGTTTTCATTCTGGAAGTAACTCACGGTGACCACTACTCCGGTGACTTCTACTACTCCACTACACTTAGCGACGACAGCTCCGCTCCTTACCACACGAGGGCTATTTGACACGTTAAGCACGCGGACGGCCAACAAAGTGAGTCAATGCAAGCTTCGAAGAGAAAATGTCCGCACTTGGTGTGAATGTCGAGGGTTGTCGTGATGAAGATAATGATTTTTTCATTGGATGAACTTGCAGTTGTCGATGTACTCCAGGAATCGTCTCCAGTTGTCAGTCCGATAGATTCATCAGCAAGGGATATTGAGGACAAACAGCTGGATGATTTGCATGACGAAGGTGAATTGCCAAACACTGGACTTTCTGGCAATGAGAGCCGTGATGAACTTTGTCGGTCTTCTTTCAATCCGATGGTTGAGAAGGATACTCCAGAAATTGTACCACTTGAGAAGGAGTTTGAAGTTGAGGAATGAACAATGGGGAATGAACCATGAGATGATGATTATTGGATTGGAGGCAGGAAAGAAACGGATGAGGAAGATGAGCTTTCGAAAGAATCTCTGTCTGAAATGAGCACTTGCCAGGAGGCAAATCAGGAAACCAATTTGGCAGAATCCTTGTTTCTTTTTTCTGGCTAATGGATGTGCCCATGGTGGGTGGAGTGGTGCATCACCATGACCGCCAGCCTCTGGTGACCAGCTCCATCATACCAACTGGACGACCAGTTGAGATGGTTGGCAGACGTGGACCACCGTACCTCAAAGCACACGTGGCTCTTATGATGACAGTGTGGTTGAACCTGGTCACTTTTGGAATGCTTCGGCCGGATTTTACCGATTCGCCTGGCCCATTCAACAGCTGTGTTCCCAAAAAGTCTGGTTCCAGATCCAAAGGACAGCTATGGTGATGGCCTTTGCGTTAACCATAGTGGCTGTTTGTCTGGCTTTTGTCTGTCATTGATGTTGGCGTACGGTTGCCAGCGTCCATGCATACCTGGGAATTATTGTTGTCATTCTGGTTGTGATTCAGCCAATAATGCCTTTGTTCTGCCCTTATCCTGGAGCACCCAAGAGATACATTTTTAACTGGGTCCACTGGGCTGTGGGAATGTCTGCCTGGATTTTAGTGGTGGCCACAGTTTTTCTGGGAGTGGATGAGAGAACTTTGGGTCTGCCAGATCCTGGAGGAGGATGCAGGCAATCGATCCTGCTACCTCTCGCAAGAAACCTTGTCGATGCAGTTCATGTGGCTGGCCTGGTTCTGGCGTCTCCTCATCGAGGTTGTGCTTGAAGTCTGCAACTGCACCCAAACATCGGCCAGGTTGGTCCACAAGATTTTGGAATGACAGGCAAATTTTGAAGAAAAAAAAGTATGGAGTCAAAATCTCAAGTGATCAAGGGACACATTTCTTGTGGAAAGTGGAAGCAAGAAAACAAAGACGTCTTCGACAAACAACAATCTGTGCAAAAATATTCCTCAATAAAACAAAGTAGTGAAAGAGTTGTGCTCAGGAGTTGCAAATAAAACAACATTTCTATTGTCCATATCACCCACAATCTGCAGGAACTGTAGAAAGACTTAATGGTTTCCTGAAAAATGAGTTAGCCAAGATTTGTGAACAAACTGACATTAAATGGCCAGATGCCATACCATTAGCACGAATGGCGATGCGATCAACACTTCGCAGCAGAAAAGGTCTTTCCCAACATTAAATCTCGATGGGTAGACCAATGAGAGTGCTATCCTCAGGCCTCTTTACGATGAAGCAAATGGATATCCATCAAATGGATGATACTATGCTTGCATTCTGTGTTGCATTAACATGTGTTGTGAAAGCATTTCGTTCACAGGTAAAAGAAGCATTACCTGAACCAGCTGCCAGTGACTGCCATATAGCTTCGTCCCTGGAGACTTTGTCTGCATCAAGTCCCATAAACGAATGAGAATCCCTTGACCACAGGTGATGCTCTACCCCCTCACAGATTCCTCACACATAGGCCTCCTTGTCCATCCTTAGTGCACGTACAGTTTTACGCCTCAGCTCCCTGAACAGCTCAGCTCTGCCATTCAGCCTGGCCCTGCGACTCTGGTAAATGGTATCCAGTATCCCTTGAGAGACAAAATTCTTCCTTCAATTGGTGTGTAATTCGGTGTATAATTCAATTGAAATAAAATTACGATTTTAAAGGTCGTATATATAAAAAAATAAAAATCTGGAAGTTTCGCGCTGTTGATGCAGTGTCTTTTACACCACCTTATATAACACCAGCAGAGGTACCCAGCGTTGCCCGGTGCTGTTCTACTCCTGTTGACATTTTGAAGAAGTCATGTTTTGGGTGTCTAAAACACTTCCATGCACCCACTAAGGAATGGGGTCAGGGATCAATTTATATTACCTTTCATCTATCTATAATTCCAGCAATGTGTGTCTGTGTGTGTGAGTGTGTGTGTTTGTGTATGACCGCTGTTTCTCGACAACCACTGGTCCGATCTAATTGAAACTTGCCAGGTATATTGCTGGGGACCTGAGGATGTGCCTTTTCAAGGTTTGATATTAATCGGACAAGTGATTCCCAAGTTATGGCCATTTATTTACCAAACCAATGACAAGACACGTTGCTGCGGCCATTTATTTACCAAACCAATGACAAGACACGTTGCTGCGGAGGCGTGGCCGATGGGGAAAGGGCACCATTTAGTTACCGTGGCGTAGGAGTGGCAATGGTCAATGGCAGCGAATGTCATGGCAAGGAAAGACAGGGAGGTAAACTTGATTTTAATTTGGATTTTAATTAACTCTGTGTGTGTCAGTATCACAGCAGTTGTTACTTCAATGAAAGCAATAATTCGTGGAATGCATGGCAACAGTACGTACGGGCACGCACCACTTCCGGATAGTGATGACTCACTGTATTCGAATAATTTCTCGATTTCTTATGTGCATTTATAGATGAACACAATGCCCCAATCCAGTCGTCATTTACGAGAGTGAAGGAACGGACTGTGTGTTTGTTTGAAAGGTTTTTTTTTGGTTTGCATGTACAGGCACGCGAGAGCGAAGGAACGGCCTGTGTGGTTGTTGTCTCTAACACGTGGTTTGAAAGTTAAAAAAAAATTTTTTGCACGTACTTTTTTTTTTGCACGTACTTTTTAATTTTTTTGCGCACACGTCCGGGC
Source organism: Eptatretus burgeri (assembly GCF_056783735.1). Classification (NCBI taxonomy): domain Eukaryota; kingdom Metazoa; phylum Chordata; class Myxini; order Myxiniformes; family Myxinidae; genus Eptatretus; species Eptatretus burgeri. Next base: position 165,839 of record NW_028225116.1, on the reverse strand, counting down.
ACGTACTCGTACAGCTACAAAGGCTTAGGCACTCCAGAGCGATAAAAAAACTAAAATCCAATTTATATATTTTCAAAATTTCAAATCTTTTTTTGGACTAAAACACTCCCAGACACTCACAGATGAGCCTCTGAAAATTTGACGAAGATGCATTCAGCCATCTCTGAGGGAAATGGTGACACGCACACACACAGACGCACAAACGGCTCTCTAATGGTATAGATGTCCACATACTGCAAAACTGGAGGTTTTTGGAAGTGATAAGAAGACGACCGATGTTCTACAGTGTTCAGGTATATAGTTAAACTGAAATAAAATAAATATTTTAAAGGTCATATGAAATATTAATTCCAGAAGTTTATCGCTATTGATGCAGTGTCTATTACACCACCCTATCTAATGCATTTCACGAGTTCTTCGTGCCTGTTTGTGTCCTTTATAACGTCCTTAAAAACCACAAGTATCCTGTTTGGAATGATGTTCAATTTGGTTTGACTGCCTGGCAGGCAGACAAAGTAAAATAATTATCTCACTTCTCTGTGCATGTGTTATGGGGGAGAGCAGGGGGAGAGCAGATTTCAGGGGGAGAGCAGATTTCAGGGGGAGAGCAGGACAAATCGAGAGCTAAACTACTGTTCAACTACAGGTTCGTCTTCCAAGTCATGTTCAAAAGATAACACTCAATTTAAATTAAGCTGTTCCTCGATCATAAGCTGACATTTGTGAACAGATGGACGGACAGACAGAAGTGAACTAATTACTTAACCCTTCGCGCGTGCGGAGCAATGAGGAGTTAACCATAGGGATACCATGCACCACTTACTCAAATACATCGGAATTTCTCCCCGTAAGTCTGTTTTGGATTACTTGGACAAGTTTACTGGTGTGTCATTCAGGAAATGACCGGCTTTAAAAACAAACAAGCAAACAAACAAGGGGCAGAGGGATCTCCACAAAGCATTATCACAGACCATATCAGCCAATTGTTGGGCATTGTGCAGTGGTCATGTGGACTTTCACAAGTTCCCATTGTAATGCCAGTCGTGGACAGCACTGTTTCTGCTCTAATGGCAGACTGTTTCCCCTCGAAAAACCATTCTTCAGAAAACAATATATTTGATTTAAAAAAAAAACTTGCAGTCAGTCAAGTTCGGAAGCAAATAAATAAATAACCAACTAATCAACCAACCGAATCCCACCATGAATGGAAAGGTGCAGGAGGCTAAACCTTTCCTGGCAAGGATGGGACGATTCGGGAGAAATAAAGACAGAAATAGAAACAAGTATAAACTCGAGTAATTCGACTGCGCGCAGTCGACGGGTATGCCTCCGCTCTCCCGCACAAACACTAGAGTATTGACATATTTAACCCTTGACCTTTACCACATCTGGCCCAAAATCTAATCACTTAATTGACCTGTCTTACTTTACCTTTTTACCAAGTTTGATGAAATTCTACAATTTGCTTCTTGAGTTATCGCGTGGTGCGGTGCTTGGTGCAGAGGCATAAAAAAACGCATTCCAGCCAAGGTGGAATGGACTCCACCGGGTGGTACTGACAACACACACTGCGGTGAAATGCGAGGGTCGACAAACATGGATCCACTTCAGCCTCTGCAAGAGAGCCAGCGGAGTGGATGGCCAAAACGAAAAGACTTGAACTGTTCGTTCACTCTTTCATGGCGAATGATATAAACCCTCTCATTTACCTACATTGTTTTTGTAATAATCAACTTGATGGGGGTTGAAGGTGCTGTGCCACCAGCTGATTTAAGTCGACCTTGTGGTATAAATGTTAACTTCCCAAACAAAGAAGCTGCATACTTGCTAAAAATGGGACAAACACCAACCAAAGCACACACCACCAACACGTTGAACACCTGTATTGCGGATAAGATGAAGTACACTGTTGAAGCATACTTTCTTTTTAAATGCTAGTTCGTTGGTTAACCTGCTTACTCAATGCATACGAATTGTAGTCAATTGCTAATACACCTGTTCTTATTAATTATATTGCACCTGCTGATTACTATTTCAATTACTGTACTTCCATTTTTTTCTTCTTCTTGTCTCTCAGACGAAGAGCTTGACGTGATATTTTTGTCCTCATCCGTATCATCAGCTCAATTACAAGGAGACAGACTTTGGAAGACTTCTGGAGACTCATAACATTTTGTTCCACCTCCATATCGCACCAAGGTTCCAGGTGGAAACGTCCTGGCCAATCCGAAATCGATGACCTTCACCCCTCCCCCTCTTTACGACAGAGTAGGTTTCCAAGCTTGATGTCCCCATGCATAATGTTCATGTTGTGCATGTAATCAAAGGCAGATGCAGCCTGAAGAATGATGGGCTCGAGGAGCTCTTCTGAAAATGTAAGTCGACCATTCAGCACGCTCAAGAGTGTATCTGCTTCGACAAACTCTGTAACCATGAAACACCGATCTTCAAAGAGGGTTGTGCCAAGCACTTGAACAATATTTGGATGACTAAAAGAAGCCAGCATGGGAGCTTCTTTCAAAAATCTGTCCCAATGATGTCTACAACCACGGTGGTGCGGGCCGTTTTTGATTCCGCGAACTACCCGCACAGCCGTGAAGTGTAAAGGGAGGGCGACATGGATTCACGCCTCGCATCGCAAGCTGGCGCACATCACGGAGGACCCCGAGGAGAACGCTGTTACATGTGTGTACGTATCGTTGACTTTGGCTGGTATAATATGGATATGGCCAACAGGGTTTATAAGTACTCATGATGGAAATTACTTACATATTCCTCAGCCAAGCGCTTGTCACACAACCCACCAAGCCAACCGCATTATGCACAGAAACCGAGGAACGCTTGATGGCCACAAACTAACGGAAAACAGATAGCGTTCGCCGTCACTCCGGACCATGGGCTGTGCCCCCCAGGGATCAGTACATCCGAGTCACGGCACCAAGTTGTTGTGGAACTCTTAATATTCAAAGTAACTCTTAATATTCAACGTCCACTCAAGGCAAAGCACAATTCAATCAGAGAATACTTATTCACGTTACATCACGGAGCGGAGACCAATGCATGTTTCACATTGAGTAAAGACACAAGGGGTAAATAAGGCAAAAAAGGTAGAGATAAAAGGTAAATGGAAAAGAGGGGGATACATGTGTACTGATTATAAGGAATGGTACTATCCTTAAATACAGTCCAATTAACAAATATGTAAAAATTGAAGGTACACCCACCACATTTTGAAGTTATGAATAGAGAGATAGGGATGGTTTGTCGAGTTTGTCGGAAAGACGATGGACCTTACTTTGTTAACTCAACATGTAAACATTATGCTGAACATCTTAAAGAAACGGTGGCATCCCTGACAACCAGAACAAATTGATGATCTTGCAGCTAGAATTGAGGCAGAGTGGGAGAGAGAGCTAAATACCATAACAAGGGATGGGAATTTGGGTCTCGGTTGAAGGGAATATTTGGTGGTGTGGGAGCAAAGATACACCAGTTTATTTTCATTGGATTAATGTTAATCATTGCTGTTATTGTGATTGTGAAGTGCTTGTCACTATTATTTAACAAAATGCAGGATGAAAGATGTGACCCAGCTCATGGTTACAGAACCTGAAGGGGTTGGAATGACCCAGGAAACAAGAGAAGAGACGTTTGAGGGATTTCACCACATTGAGATTGAAGATTTGTATGAGGATCAAGAGAAAGCTGAAAATGACGTGACCATTATGTGATTGAAATTATGGAGTTCTGAAAAAAAAAAATATATATATATAGCTTTTCCTTTTGCACTTCAGACACAACCTTCCCTTTTATGTTATTACACTTCAGACATGTTCTACATTTAATGTGCTTCTATTAACAGGCTCTGTGTTCTCTGAGTACATTCATACTGCTTTGATTCTCCATGTAAATTACATTCAAAATTGAGTGAAAAATTCATTTAAATTGTAAACTAATGTCGTTTAAATCCGACATTCAAACAATTCTTAATAATGATGATAATTATGATTAATTGGAGGCCTATGATCTTGTATAACCCAAGTTGGGGTTATTGGACATCTCTTCTGTAATCAGGGCATGACACTTCCTGGGAGGATTGATAGTTACAGTCCAAAGAGCAAAGAGCGGTCCATCCGCAATGGTGGTCTATCTGCACTGGTGGTCTGGTATTGACTGCTTGTCTTCATCTTTCATCAAAGGGTACGCTACGACTGACTAAACTACCAGTGACGGGCGAGATCTCAACGGAGAGGCGGCCGATGAGTTATAGTGATGTCACTGCCCTGCTCCCAGGAAACACCTGGTAAAGGCTGACTCGTCTCAATTCCCTCCACAAGGATGGTGTATGCTCTTGATGACAGACAAATTGATCCTAATATTAATTTGAATTGAAGATTTCCAAATTTTAAAATGTGATATTGTCCTTTATAGGACAAGAGGAGGAAATTGTAAAAGTGAAATCCACCTTTTTGGATCTTTGTTAATGGAAGCACATTAAATATACTCTGTTCTGAGAGTTTATTGAACTTCAAAGCTAAATGTTTCTTTAAAAAATAAAACAACTTGCTGACACTCAGAGCCACAGTAAAAGATCCTTGTGAAACTCTTACAGCTGATCAGATAAGCTGAGCTCAGTAAACATGGGTTGTATTTCACATGAGTCACCGGAACGTGCTGAACAATATTATTATTTAACCGAGCTTTATCCAGGCAAATATATAAATACTTTAAGTTTATACACAAATGATGATAAACTTTGCAGTCGCAACAGTAATTATAAGAAATATATTCCTTTAAAGTTCATTCGAATTCATAACAAGAATTTAGAATCATGTACATGTATCGATTATATATTCTCCATTAAGCTTTTAATTATTTGATAATTTGATGGACAATATATCACTATAACAATGGCTTTTATTACAATGTGTTAATTGATTCATGACTGAGAAATTGTGAGTCTTGCAGTTGTGTCGGACAAGGATGACATCTCGTGCCAAGCTTCGTGTATCACATCGAGATCACCCAAACTACACGTCTCAACCTTCTCTTACCATTTGAGATTCATCTGTGGAATTATAAATGTTTTATAATATTAATACAAGTCTCTAATAATCTGTTTTAATTTAAAAATTTTTTTAAGGTTTATTGTCCAAGCAAGCCTTTGTGGAGATGTTTTGTGTAATCCCTCGATAACAATGAACGTTTTGTAAAATCATCGTGAGGTTTGAGAAAAACAAGTTGTAATGACAAAGATGTTGAAAGAAATTTGCACAAACATTTCTGATGAAATATGTTCACAACAGATATCACTTCACAATGTGATTCGGAGAAACAATTCCCTCGAACCTCTTGCAAATGATTCAACATTTCAATAAACCTGATGATCGATTGATATCTTCGTGTGTTCTCTCACGGTTTTGTAATTTCCTGACCCCGAGCTTGGAAATGTGTCTTTGTTTGTGGTCTTCATCAAAGTGATGATTCGTTTGAGGCGTCCGAGCCAATCGTGGCTCGGGTACGTTGAAATCATATACCACGTGGTACTCAGCTGATGCGACGTGACGTCATTTCCTTCATTTATTTAATTAATTCCAGGTCACGTGGGATACACACGTACGACGTACCCGCACGTATCCACATATATCCATATAGGCGGATTTAGGTTTTACAGCCACGAGGACATTGTAGTAGTAGAGGCCACATATCCATCGGAGTAGTTCAACCTCACCACCTCCCCGTCTCCTCACTAATAATATTTATTAACCAATTACATTCTTTAACTTCCAATTTACCAATTAATATCAGGATACGCAACTGGAGGCCATTACACAGTTTGAGTGTATTTTAATCCCTTGTTTCTGGGTTCGATCACCATGGAGACTCATCATTGTTGAATGTCGATATGCATTGTTGATTGTGTTTAATGTGGATATGACACGGTATGGATGGGCCGAGTGTCCTGCCCCCCCTGTGTTTGCATCTCATTGTGGAACAAAAACCTTCATATTGCAAGGTGAGATCGTCGGAACAAGGTTAGATTCCCCACGGTTGAAAACTGACACGTCTCAATCCAGGTTGCTGCCGATAAACCAGACATCATCTGTTTAACAGAATCCTTCCCACAGGACGTGTTCATGTCTTTCCCCGGTTGTTTGATCGGCCTGAACCACCGTCCCGCAGCGGAGTTGCCCTTTACATCAAGAACTCAGTTATCTCTGGTCATCTGGATCCTCCAGCCATTGGTCCTCTGGATCTTGAGTTGAGATTGTTGCCTTAAAACAATTTGCATTCTCCTGGAAGGCAAATCCAACAGAAGGCAACCTCAGATCATTCTACAAAGCCCGCAACAAGTGTGTGTCTACTCTCCACGAGAGCCAGAAAATAACACCTGTCCAATCTCAAGAATGAACTTTCAAACTTGTCTCACTCCTCTAAAACCTGGAGGTACCTTGTTAAGTCTGTGTCTGGTGTATGCTCCCCTCCACCCCTACCTCTCTCTTCAAATTGCCGCACAGCTGACTCCACTCATGAGAAGGTCGAACACCTCAATTCTGTGTTTGCTACCAAATCTAGAGTCTCTGTACCCACCCTTTTCCGTGGTACCCAACTACTTCTGGACTGTGTCTTTTGCACCTCAGAATGTTGAAAAGTTTCTGTCATCCCTCGACTCTGACTCTGCCACTGGACCAGACGGCATCAGCTCACGTGCCCTATAAACCTGCTCTGCTGCTCTTGCACTTCCTCTCGGCCCTTTTCACCCTGCATTTGCCCAAGGTTATCTTTACTTCCATTTGCTTGGAAATCAGCCTCCTGGATCACTGCATCACTGCACTACCGAAAAAAAAAGGTGCGAAAACGGATCCCCTCAACTACAGACATATCAGCTTACTTCCAATCATCAACAAGGTCAGGAATCCATCATCGCAGTTGATATGAAATCTTTCCTTTTCTCCAACAACCTCATCTCAGATCACCAATTCAGATTCAGACCAGGTCACTCCACCTTGGACGTGCTGCTTCGACACACCCAACAATGGATGGAGGTCCTCAATGTCTGACATGAGATGAGGGCCGTCTCTCTGGACATATCTCATCATTTTGATACAGTTTGGCATCCTGCATTACTTTCCTGCCCTTCTTCGGGCAACACATCGCCGCTCCATCCACCTGGTGACTTTTGAAGCCATTTCGGTCACCGGAAGGTCCTGGATATGAAATGCTGGCACTTGATGCCCCCACTGACTGCGTGTGACTGGTGAGGCCAGATTGTATTTGGCTCCAACAAGTGGCATCTGCCAAGTGGACACATTGTGAGCTACATCCACCAATCACAACCAGGAAGCACCACTGATGTTATTAAGTAGTCGGGTAAATAATTATTAATGCAATTATGAAAGTATGAATGCCGAGCGTTTGGCACCAAGGGCTGCCGGACATTTTCCTGCCTTCAGCTCGTAAGGGACATTTGTTCCTGCTCACCGGACACATAAGCCTGGCTTCTCTCGGATTTCCTGGGTGTCTTGTACCTACCCCTGTGTTTGTCGAGTGTGTCCGTGTGTGGGAGTTCTCCATTTATGCCTTTATTTAATTATTTTTTGGTGCCTCCTATTTTCGCTCACATGCATTTTTTATTAATTTATTTATTTTCTTTTCATTTTTTTCCTCCTTCATTAATTTATAATTTCATTGACGGACGCTTTCCAAAGGTTCTGTGATTTTTCCCGGCGTATCGGCTTTGATGTCCGTCAGCACGCAAAATTCCAGCTTCCTATATCACCTGGAAGGGAGCGAACATTAATATCAGTAAGTCAGTGAGTTCGTAATGTAAATATTATGCAGGCATGGAAAATAAATTAATAAAATTCTTAATAATAATCATAATAACTGGCCCTGTAGTATAAAGGAGGGGCAAACACTGGCATAGTGTGAAAGAGGGAAAACCTATCAAAAGGCAATGCAAGGAAATTAATCTGACTTAACTATTACTTGTTGATTAAATCGTGTGGGAGCAGAAGCCAAGGAAATGGTTCTTGGATACAAACGAATGAGAAACTAATTCACATCCGAGCAACAAACAGCAATGATGGAGCAGTTAGTTAATCAGACAATTTTCATGGAATATATTTTATCAAGTTGATCAATTCCAACCATCCTTACATGTTGATCGATGTCAAGGTTTGCCTTCTTTGCCCAAAATATTTGCAGCCACGAATAGAAATAAAAGTAAGTACAAATATTTCAGGAAAAGACAGAAACCAGGAGTCATTTTAAAAACTTTTACCCTTTTAATCACTAAAGGATATCTCACAAATTGAGGACAAAGAAAGTGGAAGCAAGAAAGCAAATGGTTTATTTTTTCGAACAACAATGCTTTGTGTTTCAGGAACCTTAATGCTGTGCGAGAATATCACGTGATCCCTCAAGTTTTACCCCCTTATAAGGTTGTAAATCGTTTTTACAGCTTCCTCGTTACATACACAACCGGCCCACCATGTTTTGTCCGAACTCGTCCACAACTTTTTCAGATATCCTGCTTTGTGTCGTTTTAATCCGATCACTCAATGGTGTAGAATCACTTTAAACATTCTTAGATCCAGATCCGGATTCAGATCTTCACCAAAATCGAATAATTTCATCCGCGTCACATACACAAGCTCACCACTAAATTTCGTCGGAACCCATCCACAACTTTTTGAGATATCCTGTTCACAAACAAACAGACAAACAAGGTGTCAGGTGGTAGCCTCAGAGACCAAGAAGAGTGAAAAGTTTCTGGCGACCCCAAAAAGTCACCTATGGTGTGACTCAAAAGACCCCGAAGATCATGAAGATCCCGGAGACCCAAAAAACACTCACGACCCCCCAAAAAACAAGTCTCCGAGGACGCAAAACACCATGAAGGGCCAAAAGTCACCGAGGACTCAATAAGACCCCAGAAACCAAAAAGACCCTTGAGACCCCTGAGACCATCACACCATTTCGACCCTTACACCCCTCAGACAGATTAGACAGCTTGGACCTTTGACCATTTTGACCACTTGGACCATTTTTTTCACAAATAATTTTCAAATGAATAAAACACCAAAATCACCAATAAATTTCTCCAAAAGGAATGTTAGTATTATGATTTGTGTAAATGATGACAACACAGATAATCTGTAACATCAATCCCTGAAACGTGTGGCGAGGAGAGCGTCGCAAGCTGATCCACACCAGTGATGACATGAAAAGGCAATGAAAGGAAAACAAATCTGACGCCTGTTAATTATTAAATAAATCCGAGAACATTAACCAGGGAAATGGCTCTTTGACACAAACAAATAATAAACGTGTTAAATGTCATTTAAAAAAACAGCAATGATGGAGCAGTTAGTTAAGGAGATAATTTTCATGGATTATGTTGAATCAACTTGATCAATACCAACCATCCTCACATGTTGATGGATGTCAAGGTTTTCCTTCTTCACTCAAAATACTTACCACTCACTCATAAAAATAAAAGTAAGGGCAAATATTTCAGGCGAAGACAGAAACCGGGAGTTATTATAAAAACTTTTACCCTTGTAATCAATCACACATCTCTCACAAATCAATGACACAGAAAGTGGAAACAAGAAAGCAAAGACGTCTGAGAAAAACAACAATCTGTGCAAAAATATTCCTCAATAAAACAGAAAATAAACATTCCCAAATCCATGAAGTGACAATGACAATAACAGTGTGACGGATTTGGAAGCCTCTTGGACACAGACAGTCAGCAGTCCCAAAGTTTAGTCATTTCGTTAAGTATATGTGTGTAGTTAGAATCCATCCCAAAGTTTAGTTATTTCGTTAAGTAAACGTGTGTAGTTAGAATCCATCCCAAAGTTTAGTTATTTCGTTAAGTAAATGTGTGTAGTTAGAATCCATCCCAAAGTTTAATCATTTCGTTAAGTAAACGTGTGTAGTTAGAATCCATCCCAAAGTTTAGTTATTTCGTTCAGTAAGTGTGTGTAGTTAGAATCCATCCCAAAGTTTAGTTATTTCGTTAAGTAAATGTGTGTAGTTTGAATCCATCCCAAAGTTTAGTTATTTCGTTAAGTAAATGTGTGTAGTTAGAATCCATCCCAAAGTTTAGTTATTTCGTTAAGTAAATGTGTGAAGTTAGAATCCATCCCAAAGTTTCGTTATGTAAATGTGTGTAGTTAGAATCCATCCCAAAGTTTAGTTATTTCGTTAAGTAAATGTGTGTAGTTAGAATCCATCCCAAAGTTTAGTTATTTTGTTAAGCATATGTGTGTAGTTAGAATCCATCCCAAAGTTTAGTTATTTCGTTAAGTATATGTGTGTAGTTAGAATCCATCCCAAAGTTTAGTTATTTTGTTAAGCATATGTGTGTAGTTAGAATCCATCCCAAAGTTTAGTTATTTCGTTAAGTAAATGTGTGTAGTTAGAATCCATCCCAAAGTTTAGTTATTTCGTTAAGTATATGTGTGTAGTTAGAATCCATCCCAAAGTTTAGTTATTTCGTTAAGTAAATGTGTGTAGTTAGAATCCATCCCAAAGTTTAGTTATTTCGTTAAGTAAATGTGTGTAGTTAGAATCCATCCCAAAGTTTAGTTATTTCGTTAAGTATATGTGTGTAGTTAGAATCCATCCCAAAGTTTAGTTATTTTGTTAAGTAAATGTGTGTAGTTAGAATCCATCCCAAAGTTTAGTTATTTCGTTCAGTAAATGTGTGTAGTTAGAATCCATCCCAAAGTTTAATCATTTCGTTAAGTAAACGTGTGTAGTTAGAATCCATCCCAAAGTTTAGTTATTTCGTTCAGTAAATGTGTGTAGTTAGAATCCATCCCAAAGTTTAGTTATTTCGTTAAGTAAATGTGTGAAGTTAGAATCCATCCCAAAGTTTAGTTATTTCGTTAAGTAAATGTGTGTAGTTTGAATCCATCCCAAAGTTTAGTTATTTCGTTAAGTAAATGTGTGTAGTTAGAATCCATCCCAAAGTTTAGTTATTTCGTTAAGTATATGTGTGTAGTTAGAATCCATCCCAAAGTTTAGTTATATCGTTAGGTATATGTGTGTAGTTAGAATCCATCCCAAAGTTTAGTTATTTTGTAAAGTATATGTGTGTAGTTAGAATCCATCGCAAAGTTTAGTTATTTCGTTAAGTATATGTGTGTAGTTTGAATCCATCCCAAAGTTTCGTTATTTTGTTAAGTAAATGTGTGTAGTTAGAATCCATCCCAAAGTTTAGTTATTTCGTTAAGTCTATGTGTGTAGTTAGAATACCATCCCAAAGTTTAGTTATTTCGTTCAGTAAATGTGTATAGTTAGAATCCATCCCAAAGTTTAGTTATTTCGTTAAGTAAATGTGTGTAGTTAGAATCCATCGCAAAGTTTAGTTATTTCGTTAAGTATATGTGTGTAGTTAGAATCCATCCCAAAGTTTAGTTATTTCGTTAAGTAAATGTGTGTAGTTAGAATCCATCCCAAAGTTTAGTTATTTCGTTAAGTCTATGTGTGTAGTTAGAATACCATCCCAAAGTTTAGTTATTTCGTTAAGTAAATGTGTGCAGTTCGAAACCATCCCAAAGTTTAGTTATTTTGCAAAGTAAATGTGTGTAGTTAGAATCCATCCCAAAGTTTAGTTATTTCGTTAAGTGAATGTGTGTAGTTAGAATCCATCCCAAAGTTTAGTTATTTCGTTAAGTGAATGTGTGCAGTTAGAATCCATCCCCTGTGTGTTACGGGAATTTAATGTGTGTGTCGCGGGTTTCTTTTGTAGTCAGGTTTTTTACTTCTTTAAATCTTCCTCCCAGCAAATCAAACCTTCGCGCACCGACTCCATCATCCACGTGTTTTTGGCTGGAGGCGTGGGCAGAGCCTCCATCGCCTCAGATCGAGAATCCGCTCCGAACGAGGGCAGGGAGTGTTTCCTCCAGCCAATGGACGGAGAGCGAGCAAAGCCGAGGCGCTCTCGCCAATGAGAGGCCAGAAACAACTTCCGAGCCTCTTTGGGGGGCGGGCCACCGAGACGCCCCGACACACCCCCGACACGACCCCGTCGTTGAATCAAGTTGATCAATACCCACCATCCTTACATGTTGATCGATGTCAAGGTTTTCCTTCTTTGTCCAAAATACTTGGCACAGACTAAAAAAATAAAAGTAAGTGCAAATATTTCAGGTAAAGACAGAAACCAGGAGCCATTTTTAATGTTTTTCAAGAAGAGATCATCAAATAATATCTCACAAATCAATGAGAGAGAAAGTGCAAGCAACAAAAACAAAGGCCTATTATTCAAATGACAAGATGTGACCAAAATGCCTCAAAAAAGCAAATAAATAAACATTCCTACATTAGTTAAGCGACAGTGACACCAATGAAAATAATAACAATAATAATGGAAATAATTATGATAATAATCATCATCATCATCGTCATAGTGTTGCGAATTTGGAAGCTTACTGCACACAACAGCCAGGTCCTGTAGATCAGCTATATCGGTAACTTTGTGTTTCTGGTTCGGTTCCCATCCTCTGTTTAATGGGTGATCAATTGTACATGCGCTGTGAGTTATTTTATAGTTAGGATTTTTACATCTTAAACTTCAACAACAACAACGACACCCATCTTCGCTTCTCCACCTTCGGCCTTTCCCAAGCGCATGGGTGTCAAGCACAGCCGTGTGCGGAGTCCAATGTGCCAGGTGGGGTTTCTTTGGACGATGGCGTCTTGGATTTCGCTCCAAATACGGGCATGGCGCCCCTCTCAGCCAATCGGAGGGGTGTGAGCACGTCTGACGCCTCTCGGCCAATGGGGAGCCAACGCAACATGTTGCTGCTCGACTTCCAGGTCGAGGGGTGAAGACATGAGCACCCCCTCCCCCCCGACCAATCTCAGACGGCCGGGAGATCGCCCAACACGCCTGTCCAATGAGGAGGGGAATGACAAGAGACAGATCCCTCCCACCTGTGAAGAAAAAGGGATAATTGTGAGGGGGCGACCCGGCTGAGAGAGTCTTCGTCTTCCCGCCGTGAATCGCCTACCTGCCGAACTGACTTGCTTTTCCTGCCTCGTCGCCTGTTTTGCCGGTGGAGCGTGCCAGCGCCCGACGCTACCCTATGTACCTGGTGCTTGGAACGGCATCGTGTTGCGGGTTCGAGTCTCGCCGGGCCAGATCGTCGAGAACCGCACGAAGCGGGAAGGTCCAAGCCAGACTCTGACCTCCAGCTCACCTTCCCTCCGACCTGGGGGTATCTATAAAGGCCGTGGCCACAATTTCTTTTTGGGGGGTGTGTGTCTGTGTGTGGGCCCGTCCTTTAAGTAGAAACGTTTCAGTGCTGTGTGTGTAAATTGCATTCCGTTTATTCGGTTAACTCTGCCTGATTGTGTGCTCCCCTGCCCCATTATATATACATCCCTTTTGTTAAATGTTCCAGCTCGTTTCTGTGTTTCTTTCATTGGCTTGGCACGGTGTGTGTTGAGAAATAGCGAGGCTGTAAATTGTTCATTTGGACCGACGGGCCTTGGTAACCTCCGCTCGGGTCACACACGGTTCGGGTTCAGTAACGGCTCGTTCTGCTCGAGGTCCGTCAAGGGTGTGAATTCCCAGGTAGCTTTGTCCACGTGGGTAATTAGGTATATTAAAGTTTGGCAATTGACCCTGCCCCACGCGGTCAAATTATTGGCGATTCATGGTCCAGTAAGGGACCCGTGCCTTTCGGACTTTTCTGAGAGTCACGACCTCAATTCTGGGTGTTCGGTGGCAGACGAGTCCACTGCTTCACCTTGTGGCCGTTTATCGCCACCGAACGCCGGCCCACAACAATAGGTTGAAAAGCCAATGCAAGGAAAGAAATCTGACTCCTGCTACTTATTGAATAAATCCAAGAACATTAACCAGGGAAATGGTTCTTTGACACACACGAACAATCAACGTGTTAAATGTCATTTAAACAAACAGCAATGATGGAGCAGTTAGTTAAGCAGATAATTTTCATGGAATATGTTGAGTCAAGTTTATGAATACCAACTATCATTACATGTTGATCGATGTCAAGGTTTGCCTTCTTTGCCCAAAATACTTGCCACTTACTCATAAAAATAAAAGTAAGGGCAAATATTTCAGGTGAAGATAGAAACCGGTGGTCATTACAAAAACTTTTACCCTTGTAATCAATCACACATATCTCACAAATCAATGACAAAGAAAGTGGAAGCAAGAAAACAAAGACGTTTTCGTCAAACAATCTGTGCAAAAATATTCCTGAATAAAACAGAAAATAAACATTCCCAAATCCATGAAGTGACAATGACAATCACAGTGTGACGGATTTGGAAGTCTCTTGGACTCAGACGGTCAGCAGTCTGAAAGTTTAGTTATTTCGTAAAGTGAATGTGTGTCGTTAGAATCCATTCCAAAGTTTAGTGATTTCGTAAAGTATATGTGTGTAGTTAGAATCCATCCCAAAGTTTAGTTATTTTGTTAAGTGAATGTGTGTAGTTAGAATCCATCCCAAAGTTTAGTTATTTCGTTAAGTGAATGTGTGTCGTTAGAATCCATCCCAAAGTTTAGTTATTTCATTAAGTAAATGTGTGTAGTTAGAATCCATCCCAAAGTTTAGTTATTTTGTAAAGTAAATGTGTGTAGTTAGAATCCATCCCAAAGTTTAGTTATTTCATTAAGTAAATGTGTGCAGTTAGAATCCATCCCAATGTTTAGTTATTTTGTTAAGTCAATGTGTGTAGTTAGAATCCATCCCAAAGTTTAGTTATTTCGTTAAGTCAATGTGTGTAGTTAGAATCCATCCCAAAGTTTAGTTATTTCGTTAAGTAAATATGTGTAGTTAGAATCCATCCCAAAGTTTAGTTATTTCGGAAAGTATATGCGTGTAGTTAGAATCCATCCCAAAGTTTAGTTTTTTCGTTAAGTATATGCGTGTAGTTAGAATCCATCCCAAAGTTTAGTTTTTTCGTGAAGTATATGTGTGTCGTTAGAATCCATCCCAAAGTTTAGTTTTTTTGTGAAGTATATGTGTGTCGTTAGAATCCATCTCAAAGTTTAATTATTTTGTTAAGTAAATGTGTGTAGTTAGAATCCATCCCAAAGTTTCGTTATTTTGTTAAGTAAATGTGTGTAGTTAGAATCCATCCCAAAGTTTAGTTATTTCGTTGAGTCAATGTGTGTAGTTAGAATCCATCCCAAAGTTTAGTTATTTCGTTAAGTAAATGTGTGCAGTTAGAATCCATCCCAAAGTTTAGTTATTTCGTTCAGTAAATGTGTGTAGTTAGAATCCATCCCAAAGTTTAGTTATTTCGTTGAGTCAATGTGTGTAGTTAGAATCCATCCCAATGTTTAGTTATTTCGTTAAGTAAATGTGTGTCGTTAGAATCCATCCCAAAGTTTAGTTTTTTCGTTAAGTAAATGTGTGTAGTTAGAATCCATCCCAAAATTTAGTTATTTAGTTCAGTCAATGTGTGTAGTTAGAATCCATCCCAAAGTTTAATTATTTCGTTAAGTCAATGTGTGTAGATAGAATCCATCTCCTGTGTGTAACAGGAATTTAATGTGTGCGTTCCAGGTTTTTTTGTAATCAGGTTTTTTACATCTTTAAATCTTCCTCCCAAACAAATCAAACCTTCGTGCACCGACTCCATCATCCACGTGTTTTTGGCTGGAGGCGTGGGCAGAACCTCCATCGCCTCAGATCGAGGGACCGCTCCAAAGAAGGACAGGGAGTGTTTCCTCCAGCCAATGGACGGAGAGCGAGCAAAGCCAAGGTGCTCTCGCCAATGAGAGGCCAGAAGGCCAGAAACAACGACAGAGCCTCTTCGGGGGGCAGGCCACCGAGACGCCCCCGTCCAATGAGGAGGCAAGTTACCTCAGGCCGGACCCCTCCCACCTCACGTGAGGAATGAATAATAGTGGGGGCGATCCGGCTGGCAAAGGAAGAAGAAGCCTCGTCGCCTTGTGTTCCCTCGCTTTTCCTGCTGGAGTTCTCCTCTTGCCCGCAAGTGCTCGTCTCGTCTCGTCCGTTCTCGTGCTGGCTGGCGTCCATTGCGTCATTCCCGGTCCCTGGTGCTTGGAGCGGCGACGAAGGTCTGGGTTCGAGTCTTCCCCCCCACCCCACCCGGTCCAGCTGGTCTCGACCAGACCGCATGAGGTGGAAAGGTGCCTGACCAAACTCTTACCTCAGCTCGCCTTCCCTCCCGAGCTGAAGGGTGAAATAAAGGCCAACTGGCCCCATTTCTTTTGGGTGTGTGTCTGTGTGTGGGTGTGTATTTGTGTGTGTGTGTCTGTGTGTGTGTGTGTCTCTGTGTGTGTGTGTCTGTGTGCGTGTGTGTGTGTTTGTGTGTCTGTGTGTGCGTGTGTGTCTGTGTGTGTTTGTGTGTGTGTGTGTGTGTTTGTGTGGTTGTGTGTGTGTGTGTGTGGGTGTGTGTGGCGCCAGTCTGTTAAGTAGAAATTGTATAATTGTTGATTGCTCATTGTACATTGCATTAAATTCGTGATTAAGTCTGCTCTGTGTCTCCCTCCTGATTGGAAATAAATATCTGTTAAATGTTCCAGTTCGTTGTCGGTCGTTTCTACCATTGACCCAGCACGGTGCGGGCTTGAGAAATAGTGAGGCCGTTTGTCCCGTAAGTTGTCATCTGGTAACTCCCGCTCGGGACGCCGGACCCGAGTCGGTACATACGACTCGGTTCAAACAGAGTCGGCTGAGGGTGTGGTTTCCCCGGTAGCTCGATGGCGTGAGTACGAAGGTAAATTGGAATTATACAAGTGGACCCTTCCTCACGCGGTCAAAATATTGGCATCCGCGGTCCTGTAAATGACCGTCGACTCCGGAGTTATCTGGGGTGATGACCTTTTAATTCCAGGTGTTCGGTGGGAGACGGCCCCATTGCTCCGTCTTGCGGTCGTTCCTCGCCACCGACCCCCGGCCCACAACAATAGGACCATACATCCTGAAGCTCACCTGGATCAGAAGCAACAGTCACTCAAACCCCGCTTGGACCCCTTCAGATCGTGATTATTTTTAATGCCATGAGTAAACGTTAGTACGTCACGGGTGATGAAGGTTGTGGTCAAGTTTCATTGAAATTTCGTGGGCAGCTTCGGAGAAAAGAACAAATACCTATTTTGAGGGGGCTCTAACCGCCCGAGACCCTGATTTTTTTTTAATGCCGTGAACAAGCTTTGGTACATTGTGGTGGAAAACTCGAAACCTCGATCAAGTTAAACAGGGTGTGGGGAGGCTTGTGTCCAAGTTAAACAGGGTGTGGGGAGGCTTGTGTCCAAGTTAAACAGGGTGTGGGGAGGCTTGTGTCCAAGTTAAACAGGGTGTGGGGAGGCTTGTGTCCAAGTTAAACAGGGTGTGGGGAGGCTTGTGTCCAAGTTAAACAGGGTGTGGGGAGGCTTGTGTCCAAGTTAAACAGGGTGTGGGGAGGCTTGTGTCCAAGTTAAACAGGGTGTGGGGAGGATTGTGTCCAAGTTAAACAAGGTGTGGGAGGATTGTGTCCAAGTTAAACAAGGTGTGGGAGGATTGTGTCCAAGTTAAACAGGGTGTGGGAGGTTTGTGTCCAAGTTAAACAAGGTGTGGGAGGATTGTGTCCAAGTTAAACAGGGTGTGGGAGGATTGTGTCCAAGTTAAACAGGGTGTGGGCTTGTGTCCAAGTTAAACAGGGTGTGGGGAGGATTGTGTCCAAGTTAAACAGGGTGTGGGGAGGATTGTGTCCAAGTTAAACAAGGTGTGGGAGGATTGTGTCCAAGTTAAACAGGGTGTGGGGAGGCTTGTGTCCAAGTTAAACAGGGTGTGGGGAGGATTGTGTCCAACTTAAACAAGGTGTGGGAGGATTGTGTCCAAGTTAAACAAGGTGTGGGAGGATTGTGTCCAAGTTAAACAAGGTGTGGGAGGATTGTGTCCAAGTTAAACAGGGTGTGGGAGGTTTGTGTCCAAGTTAAACAGGGTGTGGGCTTGTGTCCAAGTTAAACAGGGTGTGGGAGGTTTGTGTCCAAGTTAAACAGGGTGTGGGCTTGTGTCCAAGTTAAACAGGGTGTGGGGAGGATTGTGTCCAAGTTAAACAGGGTGTGGGGAGGATTGTGTCCAAGTTAAACAAGGTGTGGGAGGATTGTGTCCAAGTTAAACAAGGTGTGGGAGGATTGTGTCCAAGTTAAACAAGGTGTGGGAGGATTGTGTCCAAGTTAAACAGGGTGTGGGGAGGATTGTGTCCAAGTTAAACAAGGTGTGGGAGGATTGTGTCCAAGTTAAACAAGGTGTGGGAGGATTGTGTCCAAGTTAAACAAGGTGTGGGAGGATTGTGTCCAAGTTAAACAAGGTGTGGGAGGATTGTGTCCAAGTTAAACAAGGTGTGGGAGGATTGTGTCCAAGTTAAACAGGGTGTGGGCTTGTGTCCAAGTTAAACAGGGTGTGGGCTTGTGTCCAAGTTAAACAAGGTGTGGGCTTGTGTCCAAATTAAACAAGGTGTGGGCTTGTGTCCAAGTTAAACAGGGTGTGGGAGGTTTGTGTCCAAGTTAAACAGGGTGTGGGGAGGATTGTGTCCAAGTTAAACAGGGTGTGGGCTTGTGTCCAAGTTAAACAAGGTGTGGGCTTGTGTCCAAATTAAACAGGGTGTGGGGAGGCTTGAGTCAAAGTTATAGATGGTGTGGGGAGGATTGTGTCCAAGTTAAACAAGGTGTGGGAGGATTGTGTCCAAGTTAAACAAGGTGTGGGAGGATTGTGTCCAAGTTAAACAAGGTGTGGGAGGATTGTGTCCAAGTTAAACAGGGTGTGGGGAGGATTGTGTCCAACTTAAACAAGGTGTGGGAGGATTGTGTCCAAGTTAAACAGGGTGTGGGGAGGATTGTGTCCAACTTAAACAAGGTGTGGGAGGATTGTGTCCAAGTTAAACAAGGTGTGGGGAGGCTTGTGTCCAAGTTAAACAGGGTGTGGGGAGGCTTGTGTCCAAGTTAAACAGGGTGTGGATAGGCTTGTGTCCAAGTTAAACAGGGTGTGGGGAGGATTGTGTCCAAGTTAAACAAGGTGTGCGAGGATTGTGTCCAACTTAAACAAGGTGTGGGAGGATTGTGTCCAAGTTAAACAAGGTGTGGGAGGATTGTGTCCAAGTTAAACAAGGTGTGGGAGGATTGTGTCCAAGTTAAACAGGGTGTGGGAGGTTTGTGTCCAAGTTAAACAGGGTGTGGGGAGGCTTGAGTCAAAGTTATAGATGGTGTGGGGAGGATTGTGTCCAAGTAAAACAGGGTGTGGGGAGGCTTGTGTGAAAGTTAAACAGGGTGTGGGGAGGATTGTGTCCAACTTAAACAAGGTGTGGGAGGATTGTGTCCAAGTTAAACAAGGTGTGGGAGGATTGTGTCCAAGTTAAACAAGGTGTGGGAGGATTGTGTCCAAGTTAAACAGGGTGTGGGAGGTTTGTGTCCAAGTTAAACAGGGTGTGGGGAGGATTGTGTCCAAGTTAAACAGGGTGTGGGGAGGATTGTGTCCAAGTTAAACAAGGTGTGGGAGGATTGTGTCCAAGTTAAACAGGGCATGGGAGTTTTGTGTCCAAGTTAAACAGGGTGTGGGGAGGCTTGAGTCAAAGTTATAGATGGTGTGGGGAGGATTGTGTCCAAGTTAAACAAGGTGTGGGAGGATTGTGTCCAAGTTAAACAAGGTGTGGGAGGATTGTGTCCAAGTTAAACAAGGTGTGGGAGGATTGTGTCCAAGTTAAACAGGGTGTGGGGAGGCTTGTGTCCAAGTTAAACAGGGTGTGGGGAGGATTGTGTCCAACTTAAACAAGGTGTGGGAGGATTGTGTCCAAGTTAAACAAGGTGTGGGAGGATTGTGTCCAAGTTAAACAAGGTGTGGGAGGATTGTGTCCAAGTTAAACAGGGTGTGGGAGGTTTGTGTCCAAGTTAAACAGGGTGTAGGCTTGTGTCCAAGTTAAACAGGGTGTGGGGAGGATTGTGTCCAAGTTAAACAGGGTGTGGGGAGGATTGTGTCCAAGTTAAACAAGGTGTGGGAGGATTGTGTCCAAGTTAAACAAGGTGTGGGAGGATTGTGTCCAAGTTAAACAGGGTGTGGGAGGATTGTGTCCAAGTTAAACAGGGTGTGGGAGGATTGTGTCCAAGTTAAACAGGGTGTGGGAGGTTTGTGTCCAAGTTAAACAGGGTGTGGGAGGTTTGTGTCCAAGTTAAACAGGGTGTGGGAGGTTTGTGTCCAAGTTAAACAAGGTGTGGGAGGATTGTGTCCAAGTTAAACAGGGTGTGGGGAGGATTGTGTCCAAGTTAAACAAGGTGTGGGAGGATTGTGTCCAAGTTAAACAAGGTGTGGGAGGTTTGTGTCCAAGTTAAACAGGGTGTAGGCTTGTGTCCAAGTTAAACAAGGTGTGTGAGGATTGTGTCCAAGTTAAACAGGGTGTGTGAGGATTGTGTCCAAGTTAAACAGGGTGTGGGAGGTTTGTGTCCAAGCGAGCTGACCAACCCCAGATGGGACAAACAACAGACGTGTTTTAGTGTTGGTTAAACGAGACTCCTTTGTTACTCCATATCAAAGTAAGTCCCTGTGGACGATCCTTGAGCATTGTTAAGTTTATCTTGTCTCCACGATCTTCCCCCCTTTGCGGTATTTACAGAATGAGGTTTTTCATTTTATGAAAATATTGCTTTGTGTTTTAGGAACCTTAATAATTTGCTATAATATCACGTGATCCCTCAAGTTTTACTCCCTTATAAGGTTGGAAATCGTTTTTACAGCAAATCGAATCAATTCTTCCTTGTTACGTGCCGAACCGGCACAACAAGTTTTGTCCAAATCCGTCCACAACTTTTTCAGATATCCTGCTTTGTGTCGTTTTAATCCGATCACTCATTGGTGAAGAATCACTTTGAACATTCTTAGATCCAGATCGGGATTCAGATCTTCACCAAAATCAAATAATTTCATCCGCGTCTCATTCCCAAGCTCACCACTAAATGTCGTCTGAACCCATCCACAACTTTTTGAGATATCCTGTTCACAAAGAGACAAACAAGGTGTCAGGTGGGAGCCTCAGAGACCGAGAAGACTGAAAAGTTCCTGGCGACCCCTAAAATTCACCGATGGTGTGACCCAAAAGACCACGAAGACCCAAAAAGACCCCGAAGATCATGAAGATCCCGGAAACCCAAAAAACACTCACGACTCCCCCAAAAAACAAAAAAATCCTCCGAGGACCCAAAACACCATGAAGGCCAAAAAGTCTCCGAGGATCAATAAGACCCCAAAAACCAAAAAGACCCTTCAGACCACGAAGAAAATCACACCATTTAGACCCCTTACACCCCTCAGACAGATTAGACAGCTTGGACCCTTGACCATTTTGACCACTTGCACAATTTTTTTGACAAATCATTTTCAAATGAATAAAACACCAAAATCACCAATAAATTTCCCCAAAATAAATGTTAGTATTATGATTTGTGTAAAAGATGACAACACAGGAAATCTGTAACATCAATCCCTGAAACGTGCGCGAGGCGAGCGGATCGAGCGGATCCACACTCGTCATGACATGAAAAGGCAATGAAAGGAAAACAAATCTGACTCCTGTTACTTATTTAATAAATCCAAGAACATGAACCAGGGAAATGGTTCTTTGACACACACGAACGATCAACGTGTTAAATGTCATTTACACAAACACCAATGATGGAGCAGTTAGTAAAGCAGATAATTTTCATGGAATATGTTGAATCAAGTTGATCAATACCCACCATCCTCACATGTTGATCGATGTCAAGGTTTTCCTTCTTTGTCCAAAATACTTGGCACAGACTAAAAAAATAAAAGTAAGTGCAAATATTTCAGGTAAAGACAGAAACCAGGAGCCATTTTTAATGTTTTTCAACAAGAGATCATCAAATAATATCTCACAAATCAATGAGAGAGAAAGTGCAAGCAACAAAAACAAAGGCCTATTATTCAAATGACAAGATGTGACCAAAATGCCTCAAAAAAGCAAATAAATAAACATTCCTACATTAGTTAAGCGACAGTGACACCAATGAAAATAATAACAATAATAATGGAAATAATTATGATAATAATCATCATCATCATCGTCATAGTGTTGCGAATTTGGAAGCTTACTGCACACAACAGCCAGGTCCTATAGATCAGCTATATCGGTAACTTTGTGTTTCTGGTTCGGTTCCCATCCTCTGTTTAATGGGTGATCAATTGTACATGCGCTGTGAGTTATTTTATAGTTAGGATTTTTACATCTTAAACTTCAACAACAACAACGACACCCATCTTCGCTTCTTCACCTTCGGCCTTTCCCAAGCGCATGGGTGTCAAGCACAGCCGTGTGCGGAGTCCAATGTGCCAGGCGGGGTTTCTTTGGACGATGGCGTCTTGGATTTCGCTCCAAATACGGGCATGGCGCCCCTCTCAGCCAATCGGAGGGGTGTGAGCACGTCTGACGCCTCTCGGCCAATGGGGAGCCAACGCAACATGTTGCTGCTCGACTTCCAGGTCGAGGGGTGAAGACATGAGCACCCCCTCCCCCCCGACCAATCTCAGACGGCCGGGAGATCGCCCAACACGCCTGTCCAATGAGGAGGGGAATGACAAGAGACAGATCCCTCCCACCTGTGAAGAAAAAGGGATAATTGTGAGGGGGCGACCCGGCTGAGAGAGTCTTCGTCTTCCCGCCGTGAATCGCCTACCTGCCGAGCTGACTTGCTTTTCCTGCCTCGTCGCCTGTTTTGCCGGTGGAGCGTGCCAGCGCCCGACGCTACCCTATGTACCTGGTGCTTGGAACGGCATCGTGTTGCGGGTTCGAGTCCCGCCGGGCCAGATCGTCGAGAACCGCACGAAGCGGGAAGGTCCAAGCCAGACTCTGACCTCCAGCTCACCTTCCCTCAGACCTGGGGGTATCTATAAAGGCCGCGGCCACAATTTCTTTTTGGGGGGTGTGTGTCTGTGTGTGGGCCCGTCCTTTAAGTAGAAACGTTTCAGTGCTGTGTGTGTAAATTGCATTCCGTTTATTCGGTTAACTCTGCCTGATTGTGTGCTCCCCTGCCCCATTATATATACATCCCTTTTGTTAAATGTTCCAGCTCGTTTCTGTGTTTCTTTCATTGGCTTGGCACGGTGTGTGTTGAGAAATAGCGAGGCTGTAAATTGTTCATTTGGACCGACGGGCCTTGGTAACCTCCGCTCGGGTCACACACGGTTCGGGTTCAGTAACGGCTCGTTCTGCTCGAGGTCCGTCAAGGGTGTGAATTCCCAGGTAGCTTTGTCCACGTGGGTAATTAGGTATATTAAAGTTTGGCAATTGACCCTGCCCCACGCGGTCAAATTATTGGCGATTCATGGTCCAGTAAGGGACCCGTGCCTTTCGGACTTTTCTGAGAGTCACGACCTCAATTCTGGGTGTTCGGTGGCAGACGAGTCCACTGCTTCACCTTGTGGCCGTTTATCGCCACCGAACGCCGGCCCACAACAATAGGTTGAAAAGCCAATGCAAGGAAAGAAATCTGACTCCTGCTACTTATTGAATAAATCCAAGAACATTAACCAGGGAAATGGTTCTTTGACACACACGAACAATCAACGTGTTAAATGTCATTTAAACAAACAGCAATGATGGAGCAGTTAGTTAAGCAGATAATTTTCATGGAATATGTTGAGTCAAGTTTATGAATACCAACTATCATTACATGTTGATCGATGTCAAGGTTTGCCTTCTTTGCCCAAAATACTTGCCACTTACTCATAAAAATAAAAGTAAGGGCAAATATTTCAGGTGAAGATAGAAACCGGTGGTCATTACAAAAACTTTTACCCTTGTAATCAATCACACATATCTCACAAATCAATGACAAAGAAAGTGGAAGCAAGAAAACAAAGACGTTTTCGTCAAACAATCTGTGCAAAAATATTCCTGAATAAAACAGAAAATAAACATTCCCAAATCCATGAAGTGACAATGACAATCACAGTGTGACGGATTTGGAAGTCTCTTGGACTCAGACTGTCAGCAGTCCCAAAGTTTAGTTATTTCGTTAAGTGAATGTGTGTCGTTAGAATCCATTCCAAAGTTTAGTGATTTCGTAAAGTATATGTGTGTAGTTAGAATCCATCCCAAAGTTTAGTTATTTTGTTAAGTGAATGTGTGTAGTTAGAATCCATCCCAAAGTTTAGTTATTTCGTTAAGTGAATGTGTGTCGTTAGAATCCATCCCAAAGTTTAGTTATTTTGTTAAGTGAATGTGTGTAGTTAGAATCCATCCCAAAGTTTAGTTATTTCATTAAGTAAATGTGTATCGTTAGAATCCGTCCCAAAGTTTAGTTATTTCGTTAAGTAAATGTGTATAGTTAGAATCCATCCCAAAGTTTAGTTATTTTGTTAAGTGAATGTGTGTAGTTAGAATCCATCCCAAAGTTTAGTTATTTCGTTAAGTGAATGTGTGTCGTTAGAATCCATTCCAAAGTTTAGTTATTTCATTAAGTAAATGTGTGTAGTTAGAATCCATCCCAAAGTTTAGTTATTTTGTAAAGTAAATGTGTGTAGTTAGAATCCATCCCAAAGTTTAGTTATTTCATTAAGTAAATGTGTGCAGTTAGAATCCATCCCAATGTTTAGTTATTTTGTTAAGTCAATGTGTGTAGTTAGAATCCATCCCAAAGTTTAGTTATTTCGT
This sequence comes from Eptatretus burgeri, assembly GCF_056783735.1. Taxonomy (NCBI): domain Eukaryota; kingdom Metazoa; phylum Chordata; class Myxini; order Myxiniformes; family Myxinidae; genus Eptatretus; species Eptatretus burgeri. The sequence goes on along the minus strand of NW_028225116.1, from coordinate 141,167 downwards.
TAAGTCAATGTGTGTAGTTAGAATCCATCCCAAAGTTTAGTTATTTCGTTAAGTAAATATGTGTAGTTAGAATCCATCCCAAAGTTTAGTTATTTCGGAAAGTATATGCGTGTAGTTAGAATCCATCCCAAAGTTTAGTTTTTTCGTTAAGTAAATGTGTGTCGTTAGAATCCATCCCAAAGTTTAGTTTTTTCGTGAAGTATATGTGTGTCGTTAGAATCCATCTCAAAGTTTAATTATTTTGTTAAGTAAATGTGTGTAGTTAGAATCCATCCCAAAGTTTCGTTATTTTGTTAAGTAAATGTGTGTAGTTAGAATCCATCCCAAAGTTTAGTTATTTCGTTGAGTCAATGTGTGTAGTTAGAATCCATCCCAAAGTTTAGTTATTTCGTTAAGTAAATGTGTGCAGTTAGAATCCATCCCAAAGTTTAGTTATTTCGTTCAGTAAATGTGTGTAGTTAGAATCCATCCCAAAGTTTAGTTATTTCGTTGAGTCAATGTGTGTAGTTAGAATCCATCCCAATGTTTAGTTATTTCGTTAAGTAAATGTGTGTCGTTAGAATCCATCCCAAAGTTTAGTTTTTTCGTTAAGTAAATGTGTGTCGTTAGAATCCATCCCAAAGTTTAGTTTTTTCGTTAAGTAAATGTGTGTAGTTAGAATCCATCCCAAAATTTAGTTATTTAGTTCAGTCAATGTGTGTAGTTAGAATCCATCCCAAAGTTTAATTATTTCGTTAAGTCAATGTGTGTAGATAGAATCCATCTCCTGTGTGTAACGGGAATTTAATGTGTGCGTTCCGGGTTTTTTTGTAATCAGGTTTTTTACATCTTTAAATCTTCCTCCCAAACAAATCAAACCTTCGTGCACCGACTCCATCATCCACGTGTTTTTGGCTGGAGGCGTGGGCAGAGCCTCCATCGCCTCAGATCGAGGAACCGCTCCAAAGAAGGACAGGGAGTGTTTCCTCCAGCCAATGGACGGAGAGCGAGCAAAGCCAAGGTGCTCTCGCCAATGAGAGGCCAGAAGGCCAGAAACAACGACAGAGCCTCTTCGGGGGGCAGGCCACCGAGACGCCCCCGTCCAATGAGGAGGCAAGTTACCTCAGGCCGGACCCCTCCCACCTCACGTGAGGAATGAATAATAGTGGGGGCGATCCGGCTGGCAAA